>NC_143139.1:49939142-50089571 GCF_059928025.1 Delphinapterus leucas
AATGTCACTGATGAATATAGAGGCAAAAATCCTGAATAAAATACTAGCAAACAGAATCCAACAGCACATTAAAAGTATCATATACCGTGATCAGGTGGGATTTATCCCAGGGATGCAAGGATTCTTCAATATATGCAAATCAATCAATGTGATACACCATATTAACAAATTAAGGAATAAAAACCATATGATCATCTCAATAGATGCAGAAAAAGCTTTTGACAAAATTCTACACCCATTTATGATAAAAACTCTCCAGAAAATGGGCATAGAGGGAACCTACCTCAACATAATAAAGGCCATATATGACAAACCCACAGCAAACATCATACTCAATGGTGAAAAACTGAAAGCATTTCTACTAAGATCCGGAACAAAACAAGGATGTCCACTCTCACCACTCTTATTCAACATAGTTTTGGAAGTCTTAGCTGTAGCAATCAGAGAAGAAAAAGAAATAAAAGGAATACAAATTGGAAAAGAAGAAGTAAAACTGTCATTGTTTGCTGATGACATGATACTATACTTAGAAAACCCTAAAGATGCCACCAGAAAACTACTAGAACTAATCAATGAATTTGGTAAGGTTGCAGGATACAAAATTAATGCACAGAAATCTCTGACATTCCTATACACCATCCACAACATATCAGAAAGGGAAATTCAGGAAACATTCCCATTTTCCATTGCAACAAAAAGAATAAAATACATAGGAATAAACCTGCCTAAGGAGGCAAAAGACTTGTACTCAGAATACTGTAAAACACTGAGGAAAGAAATCAAGGATGACGTAAACAGATGGAGAAATATACCATGTTCTTGGATTGGAAGAATCAATATTGTGAAAATGACTCTACTACCCAAAGCAATCCACAGATTCAATGCAATCCCTATCAGGCTACCAATGGCATTCTTCACAGAATTAGAACAAAAAATTTTACAATTCATATGGAAACACAAAGGACCCCGTATAGCCAAAGCAATCTTGAGAAAGAAAAACGGTGCTGGAGGAATCAGGCTCCCCGACTTCAAACTATACCACAAAGCTACAGTAATCAAGACAGTATGGTACTTGGTACTAGCGCAAAAACAGAATTATAGATCAGTGGTACAAGGCAGAATGTCCAGAGATAAACGTACTCACATATGAGTACCTAATTTATAAGACAGCCTCTTCAATAAGTGGTGCTGGGAAAACTGGACAGCTACATGTAAAAGAATGAAATTAGCACACTACCAAACACCATACACAAAAATAAACTCCAAATGGATTAAAGACTTCAATGTAAGACCAGACACTAAAACTCTCAGAGGAAAACTTAGGAAAAACACTCTTTGACATAAACCACTGCAAGATCTTTTTTGACCCACCTCTTAGAGTAACGGAAATAAAAACAAAAGTAAACAAATGGGAGTTAATTAAACGTAAAAACTTTTGCACAGCAAAGGAAACCATAAACAAGACAAAAAGGTGACCATCAGAATGAGAGAATATATTTGCAAATGAAACAACAGATAAAGAATTAATCTCTAAAATATACAAATAGCTCATGGAGCTCAATATCAAGGAAGCAGAGAATCCAGTTAAAAAATGGGCAGAAGACCTAAATAGGCATTTCTCCAAGGAGGACATACAGATATGGCCAAGAGGCACATGAAAAGATGCTCAACATCACGAATTATTAGAGAAATTCAAATCAAAGCTACAGTGAGGTATCACCTCACACTGGTCAGGATGGCCATTATCAAAAAAAATCTAGAAACAATAAATGCTGGAAATGGTGTGGTGAAAAGGGAGCCCTCCTATGCTGTTGGTGGGAATGTAAACTGATACAACCACTATGGAAAACAGTATGGAGGTTCCTTAAAAAACTAAAAATAAAACTACCATATGACCCAGCAATCCCACTACTGGGCATATACCCTGAGAAAACCATAAAAAGAGACATGTACCACAATGTACATTGTGACACTATTTACAATAGTCAGGATATGGAACCAACCTAAGTGTCCATTGACAGATGAATGGATCAAGAAGATGTGGAACATATATACCATGGAATATCACTCAGCCATAAAAAGAAACAAAATTGAGTTATTTGTATTGAGATGATGGACCTAGAGTCTGTCATACAGAGTGAAGTAAGTCAGAAAGAGGAAAAACAAATACCGTATGCTAACGCATGTATATGGAATCTAAAAAAAAAAAAAGGTACTGATGAACCTAGTTGCAGGACAGTAGGTAGACATAGAGAATGGACTTGAGGACATGGGGTGGGAGGGCAATGCTGGGGCGATGTGAGAGTAGCATCAACATATATACACTACTGAATGTAAAATAGTTGGCTGGTGAGAAGCAGCAGCACAGCATAGGGAGATCGGCTTGGTACTTTGTGATGACCTAGAGTGGTGGAATAGGGAGGCTGAGAGGGAGGGTCAAGAGGGAGGGGATATGGGGACACGTGTATACATATGGCTGATTTGCTTTGTTCTGCAAGAGAAACTAACACAGTATTGTGAAGCAATTACACTCCAATAAAGATCTATTTAAAAAAAACGAAAAAAAAGTAATATAGATATTTAGGAAGCCAAAAGAATCATAAGAAACCACTTCTTTTGATTTCTTAAATATTTAAAGTTTTTCACCCCTGTGTAAGTATTTGAAAACCTGGATAAATTTGATAATATTAAGGAAAATAAAATTTAGCAAAATTAACTCCAGAGGAAAGAGCAAATATAAAGATACAAATTACCATAGAATAAATAGAGTTATCAAAGAGCCACTGCCCATATAGCAGAAGGCTCAGATGTTTCACAGAGGGATTATATATTAATATTTAAAGAGATTTATCCAATGCTGTTTAGAGTAGAAAAACATTTTAGTGTAGAAAAAAGTAGGAAAGATTCTATATTGTTTTATAAATTGAGAAGTATTTGGGTACCAAAACCCAAAATAGATTACATGGGCAAGTGCCACATGCACACACACAGAGCTGGTTATTATTTTTTAATCATGAATAAGTATTGGATTTTGACAAATGGTTTTTCTGCATCTATTAAAATGATCATATGTTTTTCCTTTTTTGTTGTTCATATGGGGAGTTACATTGATTATCATTTAAATTTTAAACCAGCATTGCAAACTTAGGGATAAAATCCTGAGGTTATGATGTATTTTCCTTTTTATATATTATTGGATTGGATTTGCTATCATTTTGTTTAGAAATTTTGTGTCTATGTTCATGAGAGATATTGGTCTGTAGCATCATTTTTATTTTTTATTGAAGTATAATTGGCTAACAAAATTATATTAGTATCAGATGTACAGTACAGTGGTTCAGTATTTTTATACATTGCCAAATAATCACCACCATGATTAGTTATCATCCATGATAGTGAAAGTTATCATCTTTCACTATACAAAGTTACTCCAATATCACTGACTATATTTCCTATGCTGTATATTACATCTCCATGACTTCTGTATTTTATAACTGAAAGTTTTGTACCTCTTAATTCCCTTCCCCTATTTTGTCCATCTCCCCACCCACCTCCCCTCTGGCAACCAATAGTTTGTTCTCCTTATCTGTGAGTCCATTTCTGTTTTGTTGTGTTGTTCTTTTGTGTTGTTTTTTAAATTCCACATATAAGTAAAATTATATGGTATTTGTCTTTCTCTGTCCGAATTATTTCACTTAGCATGATGCCCTCTAGTTCTATCCATGTTCTTGCAAATAGCAAGATTTCATTCTTTTTTACAGCTGAATAATATATCATTTTATATATATATATATATATATATATATATATATATCTCACACCTCCTGTTTCCATTTTCTGTTGATGGGCACCTAGGTTCCTTCCATATGTTGGCTATTGTAAATAATGCTGCAATGAACATAGGGGGTGCATATATGTTTTCAAATCAGTGTTTTCTTTTTCTTTGGATAAATACCCCGGAGTAGAATTGCTGGATCATACGGTAGTTCTATTTTTAATTTTTAAAGTAACCTCCTTATTGTTTTTCATAATACCAATTTACATTCCTACCAACCGTGCATGAGGGTTCCCTTTTCTCCACATCCTTGTCAGTGCTTATTTGTTGTCTTTTTGATGATAACCATTCTGACAGGTGTGAGGTGAGATCTCATTGTGATTTTGATTTGCATTTCCCTGATGATTAGTGATGTCGAGCATCTTCATCTTCCTGTTGGCCATCTGTATATCTTCTTTGGAAAAATGTCTATTCAGGTGCTCTGCCCATTTTTTTTTTTTGTGGTATGCAGGCCTCTCAGTGCTGTGGCCTCTCCCGTTGCGGAGCACAGGCTCTGGACGCGCAGGCTCAGCGGCCATGGCTCACGGACCCAGCCGCTCTGCGGCATGTGGGATCCTCCCGGACCGGGGCAAGAACCCGTGTCCCCTGCATCAGTAGGCGGACTCTCAACCACTGCGCCACCAGGGAAGCCCTCTGCCCATTTTTCTGATGCTGAATTGTATGAGTTCTTAAGTATTTTGGATATTAACCTCTTATCAGACATATCATTTACGAATATATTCGCCCATTCAGGAGGTTGCCTTTTCATTTTGTTGACGGTTTCCTTCCCTGTGCAAAAGCTTTTTAGTTTGGTGTAGTCCTATTTATTTATTTTTACTTTTGTTGTCCTTGCCTGAGCAGACAGCTCCAAAAATTGCTCAGGCCAACGCCAACTAGTGTACTGCCTGTTTTTTTCTAGGAGTTTTACGATTTCAGGTCTTGGCTTCCTTTCGTTTAATGTCTTTTTCTGGATTTGACATCAGGGTATTGCTGGGCTCATAGAATGAATTAGGAAATACTCTTTCCTGTCAATTTTCTGAAAGAGTTTGTACAGAGTTGATATTATTTCTCCCTTAAATATTTGGTAGAATTCATAAGAGAAGCCATCTGGGCCTGGAGTTTTCTTTGAGGAAATGTTTTAACTGCAAATTCAATTTCAGGTATAGGTCTATTCGTTACCTATTTATTCTTGGATGAGCTTTGATAGTTCATGTCTTTAAAGAGATTTGTCCATCTTGTCTAAGTTGTTGAGTTTGTTGGCGTAAAATTGTTCATAATATTCCCTTACTATCCTTTTAATATCTGTGGAATTTTTAGTTATTACACTTTTCTCTTATTCCTGATATTCTTAATTTGCATTTTCTCTCTTTTTTCCTGATCACTCTGGCTAGAAGTTTATCAATTATATTGATCTTCTCAAAGAACCATTGTATTCGTTGCTGCATTACCAATGAGCACAAATTTAGTGGTCTAAAGCAATACAAATTTAGTACCTTGTAGTTTCTTTGGGTCAGGAGTCTGGCCAGAGTGTAGTGGAGTCATCTGCTCAGGGCCTCACGAGGCTGAAATCAAGGACTCCAATCTCTTCTGAGGCTTTGGGATCCTCCTCCAAGCTCACTAGTTGACAGCAGAATTCATTTCCTTGTGACTGTATGGCTGAGGTACTCATTTTCTCGCTTGTTGTTAGCCAGAAACTGCTCTCAGCTCCTAGAGGCCTTCCTTAGAATCTTGCCATATGGCCTCTTCCTTTCCCAACATGCTATCTTACTTCTTGAACCAGCATGGGAGCACCTACTACTGCTTCTTATCCCTTAAGTATTACCTTAAGGGATGATTGCTTTCCTTTTGATTAATTCAAAGTTGACTGATTAAGGACCTTAATTATACTTGCAAAATCTCTCTTGCTATATAGTGTAACATAATCACAGGAGAGATATTCTATCATAGTCACATGTCTTTCCTACACTCAAGGAGAGAGGATTATGGCAAGATTCTGAGGGGGGATAGACTAGGGGACTGAATGTTGGTGGGCCATTTTAGGATTCTCCCTACCATAACCAAATTTTGTTTTCATTGATTTTCTCTATGATTTTTTCCTCTTATCTATTTCATGTTTCTCTAGTTTTTCCTTTCATATTGTTTCTTTTATTTAGCTTACTTTGAGTAAATAAGCTTTTACTTTGACCTACTTTGTAGGTCGTCAATTTGAGACCTTTCTTTTCTCACATAGGCGTTTAATGCTCTAAGGTTACCCCCATGTACTTCTTTAGTGGTATCCCACAAATATGTGTTGTACTTTCACTTTCTTATAGTTCAAAATATACTTTATAATTCTTCCTTTGATTCCTTCAACGTAAATAACCCATGTGTTATTTACAACTATGTTGCTTAATTTCCGAGTACTTGAGGATTTTCCATAAATCTATTACTGAATTCGAATTTAATTCTATTTTGGTTCTGGAATATACTTTGAATGATTTAAATTCTTTTAAGTGTATTGAATTGAATCCTTTTTATAGACCAGGAGAGGATTAATATTGGTAAATATTTTGTGTGTAGTTGGAAAGAATGTGCGTCTATTGTTGTTGGGGGTGCTGTTCTATAAATGCCAATCAGGTTAAGGTGATCGATAGTGTTGTTGAAATCTGCATCCTCACTGATTTTCTGTCTAGTTGTTCTATCAGTTATTGAGAAAGAGATATTGTAATCTCTTGCTATGATTGTGGATCTGTTTATCCTTGCAGTGCTATCAGTTTTTGCTTTGTGTATTTTGAAGGGAGAGGAATCTCTCCCCTTATTTTCTTTGTTTCTTTAAAAATTAATTAAATTAATTAATTTATTTTTGGCTGCATTGGGTCTTTGTTGCTGTGCGCGGGCTTTCTCTAGTTGTGGCGAGTGGGGCTACTCTTCATTGTGGTGCCTGGGCTTCTCACTGCGGCGGCTTCTCTTGTTGCAGAGCACAGGCTCTAGGTGCATGGGCCTCAGTAGTTGTGGCATGTGGGCTCAGTAGTTGTGGCTTGAGGGCTCTAGAGCGCAGGCTCAGTAGTTGTGGCTCACAGGCTTAGTTGCTCTGCAGCATGTGGGATCTTCCTGAACCAGGGCTCAAACCCTTGTCCCCTGCATTGGCAGGCAGATTCTTAACCACTGTGCCACCAGGGAGGCCCGCTTTGTGTATTTTGAACCTCTATTATTTTTACCTGAGAAGAACTTTTTAGAACAACATTTTCATTTGAAATATATTTTCTAGTTTCAGTGTCTAATTTTTTCCTGTTCTTTTTATTTTCTACAGAAAAGAGCAGACTGTGTAAAAAAGAGTTTGTAATGCAGATGGAGAATGATCTCTTTTCATTCTTTGTATACGTAACACAAATGCATAACAACATGTTGAGTCAGTAAAGGAGATTAAAACATGACCTTATATAGGAGAGTGTGGTGTCACAAAATTCAAAAACAAGGCATATTTCAAGGAGGGCATTGTCAAATGTTTTATGCTACAGAAAGCTCATGAATAGGACTGTAAATATCCTTTGGATTTAGTGTTAGGCAGATCACTGCTGACCTGTGTGAAAGCTAACTTGGTAAAGTAATGAGGGTGGGTGGAACCCAGGGTGGATTCTCCCGAGGAGTGGATGAAGGGGAGAAATGTTGACGGCTTACATACATGGTTTCTGGGAGGAGTCAGATATTTTGTGCAAAGTACCTGGCAGAATGACTAGAATATAATAGGTCCTTAATAAACGCTGGCTAGTATTACTACTATCATCATTACCATCATTATTTTAGTTAGGAGCTTTCAGCCATCATATAGTGATTAATTGGAAGAAAGACAGGAAGTGTAATAAAACAATAATAATAATAATAAATATTCAGGGCTTCCCTCGTGGCACAGTGGTTAAGAATCTGCCTGCCAATGCAGGGGACACGGGTTCGAGCCCTGGTCTGGGAGGATCCCACATGCCGCGGAGCAACTAGGCCCATGAGCCACAACTACTGAGCCTGCGCTCTAGAGCCCGTGAGCCACAACTGCTGAAGCCCGCATGCCTGGAGCCCATGCTCTGCAACAAGAGAAGCCACAGCAATGAGAAGCCCGTGCACTGTAACGAAGAGTAGCCCCGGCTCACCACAACTAGGGAAAGCCTGCGTGCAGCAACGAAGACCCAATGCAGCCATAAGTAAATAAATTTTTTTAAAATAAATAATAAATATTCATAGCTGACCTTTATTAAGCACTTATATTGCCGGAGTTATTCTACATTTTTAATATGTATTAACTCTTAAACTCCACAAACATGATGTAAGTAGTGAAACAGAGTGGGGCCCTGTGGGGCTCCCAGGCACTGAAACCGAGTGGAGCCTGGGCACAGAGGCCTCCTTTTGCCCCCCATTTCTTATAGGCAAGACTCCAGCCTCCATGACCTTCCCTGAGTTCCAAAGGGCGGATTTGAACAGTTGCTAATCAAGCCCAGGAGCAGCCAAGAAACCACCTGAGGCGAGATTAAAGGGGCCAGAGAAGCTCATCAAGATTAAGACCACCTGAGAGATGAAGGGAGTGGAAGCCCTGCTCACACCCTAATCTTGTCAGAGACCCCACCTTTGAACCACTGCTACAAAACCCTTCATCACATCCTCTGGGGTTTCTGTTTTTGTGCCAGTACCATTCTGTCTTGATTACTGTAGCTTTGTAGTATAGTGTGATGTCAGGGGGTCTGACTCCTCCAGCTCCATTTTTTTCCCTCAAGATTGCTTTGGCTATTTGGGGTCTTTTGTGTCTCCATACAAATTTTGAGATGTTTTGTTCTAGTTCTGTAAAAAATGCCATTGGTGATTTGATAGGAATTGCATTGAATCTGTAGATTGCTTTGGGTAATACAGTCATTTTTACAATATTGATTCTTCCAATCCAGGAACATGGTATATCTCTCCCTCTGTTTGTGTCATCTTTGATTTCTTTCATCAGTGTCTTATAGTTTTCTGAGTACAGATCTTTTACCTCCTTTTTATTCCTAGGATAGAAAGCCCAGAGATAAACCCATGCACCTATGGTCAACTAATCTATGACAAAGGAGGCAAGATATACAATGGAGAAAAGACAGCCTCTTCAATAAGTGGTGCTGGGAAAACTGGACAGCTACATGTAAAAGAATGAAATTAGAACACTCCCTAACACCATACACAAAAATAAACTCTAAATGGATTAAAAACATACATGTAAGACCAGACACTATAAAACTCTTAGAGGAAACATAGGAACAACACTCTGACATAAATCACAGCAAGATCTTTTTTGAATCACCTCCTAGAGTAATGGAAATAAAAACAAAAATAAACAAGTGGGACCTAATGAAACTTAAAAGCTTTCGCACAGCAAAGGAAACTATAAGCAAGACGAAAAGACAGCCCTCAGAATGGAAGAAAATATTTGCAAACGAATCAACGGACAAAGGATTAATCTCCAAAATATATAAACAGCTCATGCAGCTCAATATTAGAAAAACAAACAACACAAAAAATGGGCAGAAGACCTAAATAGACATTTCTCCAAAGAAGACATACAGATGGCCAAGAAGCACATGAAAAACTGCTCAACATCACTAATCATTAGAGAAATGCAAATCAAAACTACAATGAGGTATCACCTCACACCAGTCAGAATGGGCATCATCAGAAAATCTACAAACAGCAAATGCTGGAGAGGGTGTGGAGAAAAGGGAACCCTCTTGCACTGTTGGTGGGAATGTAAATTGATACAGCCACTATGGAGAACAGTATGGAGGTTCCTTAAAATACTAAAAATAGAACTACCATATGACCCAGCAATCCCACTACTGGGCATATACCCAGAGAAAACCATAATTCAAAAAGACACGTGCACCCCAATGTTCATTGCAGCACTATTTTCAATAGCCAGGTCATGGAAGCAACCTAAATGCCCATTGACAGATGAGTGGATAAAGAAGATGTGGTACATATGTGCAGTGGAATATTATCCATAAAAAGGAACGAAATTGGGTCATTTGTAGAGGCATGGATGGACCTAGAGACTGTCATATAGAGTGAAGTAAGTCAGAAAGAGAAAAATATTGTATATTAACACATATATGTGGAATCTAGAAAAATGGTACAGATGAACAGTTTGAAAGGCAGAAATAGAGAAACAGGTGTAGAGAACAAACGTATGGACACCAAAGGGGGAAAGCGGGGGGTGGGTGGGTGGGATAAACTGGGAGATTGGGATTGACATATATACACTAATATGTATAAAATAGATAACTAATGAAAAAAAATCCTCTGGGGTTGAGACACATAGTTTTTCAAGGCAGAAGCCCAATGTGTCTCCCTTTGCCTGGCAAAGCAATAAAGCTATCCTTTTCTACTTCACCCAAAACTCTGTCTCCAGTATTTGATTCAGCACCAGGGTACAGAGAGGCCGAGCTTTCGGTAACAATAATAATGTATAGATGAGAAAATTGAAACATAGATAAGCTACTTGCCCGAAGTCACACACACATAGCTAATAAGAGGCTGGGAGTATGATCCTTGAAGTAGTCACATGGTGTAAAGTGTAGTAAAAACATCACCATTTTCAAGTTCTATAACAAAGTATTTAACTCTTTAAGCCCTAAGTTCTTTACTTGTATCTTCATGATATGCATGTTATCCTCTAGTAAGTGGTTAATAAAATGTAGCTATTATAATCTCCATCATGTCTTGTAAATATTTGTAGACTTAACATTTCTTAATGTGCAGAGATACATTCTTTCCTGGATAAAAGCATAAGTATAAATTAGTCACAATTAGCATTGCATAAGAAACATGGATTACAGAACATGTTACATTTCAAAATTTTACAGAAGACACAGAAACATCACTCAAGTGGCTATATCTTAGATAAGACCTCTAAATAGACTGAAAGAATATCCTTGGATAGCATGCGAAATTTTTTAGTGGTTCAGCAGTTTTCGGTTTCTGTTTTGGGGTTTTTTCTGAGGAGAAACATAGAATGGAATTTTGTAAATATGCCCAAGAGAATTATTGCTCAACAAGAAATTCCCAGTTTGAAATGAGGTAGACCACAGTTTATACACAAACTAAGTATGTATTGATTTGGTTTAATTAGATAAACAAGCTGCCTAAAAATATTATTTAGTATTTGTTTTTATACTAACTTCAGTCCTTCTTTTCGTGGGAATTGGCAAAGTCCCTTGTCAGCTATAATTAAATGAAAAGTGCTCTGGTCCTGTCCAGTCATATTTCTGTCATCACTTTAAGTCCTGCACCTTTTACTGTCCCTGTCTGCTCTGTCATGGTGTTCATCTTTATGTCACAGCTTTTTAACCGCAAATGCAGAGGATTATCTTTGTGGTCTCCTGGCCACCTCATTTATTCTTAGGGCTTCAATGACAAGCTATATGTGAGAATTCCCCAATCTGTATCTTTAGCCCAGACTCTTTCCTTAGACTCATACTTAAATATTTACCTTTATAGTTTACATCTCCATTTTGTTCTGCAGAACCCTCAAATTCCACATATCTGACACTAATCATCTCTCCCCCACCAAACATTCTCTCCCTTCTATGTTTGACACCCCCAGTGAGTGGTATCAACTGATGGCCCATATGAGCATGATGGCCATTCCTTTAGTCCTCCCAATCCCTCATTCCTTGATGAAATTTATCACCAAGTAGTGCTGATTCTGAATCTTTGTACTTCTGCCTCGGCTGAGGCCCTCCCTGTTTTTTCATCTGGACTTTCTGTGAAGATGCATTTAACTGTCTCACAACTCTGACTCCACCAATCCAAACTCCCTTTTCCCCATTTGATTTTTATATAATGTGCTGATGACTAATCTTTCAAGAATGGAGTTTTCAACCAGCCTCAGGTGTGGTGCATTGTGCCAGGCAGTATTACACATCAGAATGGGGTTTCCAGGGAAAGGTTGTAGTAGTGGGGAGTATTTCATGTTTATCAAAGGGTCTTGGGGCTTCCCTGGTGGCGCAGTGGTTGAGAGTCCGCCTGCCGATGCAGGGGACACGGGTTCGTGCCCCGGTCCGGGAGGATCCCACGTGCCGCGGAGCGGCTGGGCCCGTGAGCCATGGCCGCTGAGCCTGTGCGTCTGGAGCCTGTGCTCCGCAATGGGAGAGGCCACGACAGTGAGAAGCCAGCGTACCACAAAAAAAACAAAGGGTCTTGAGTTAAAAAGATATTGAACCTAGAAGAAAACATTGTTAACAATCCTAGTCATGACTCCATGATTTTTTTTTCACAATGAGAAGTGTTTCTGGAGGCTCAGAGGAGAAATTATTAATATGAAGAAGATTTCCAGTTATTTGTGTATTTTCGATGGTACTAAATTGCTTTTTCTTAAAGATTTGGCATGAGTTCCAATGTTTTTCCAGCTTTGGGTGTTAGGTTTGGACTGGATGCAGAGGTATATTTTGAGTTGGTTACAGAAGTAAGAGTTGATGGATGTTAGATTTGGAAGTATGTGTTGTGTTTTGGTTGGCTACAGAGGAAGTAGTGGGTTGGTGTCAACAGAAGAAGTGAGCTCCCCGGCCTGAGTTCCCCTGGTTGCTGACTTTCAAAACATGGGCTGACACTGACTGGTTGGCTTTTAGAGGCATGTTCACTGAAGTAAGTTGTCACTGATAAGTTAGATAGATTTAAAAACTTGTTCTGGATTTACTTGTTTCCATGACTATATTGAGTGTCACTGATTAATTGGAAGGGTTTATAATAACCACTTCTGTGGTTATCTGTTACCATGCTATAAGATGATAGTTTTTCTAGAAGTGTGGAGACATTTTATTCTCATGTATCAAAGTGTATTCGCATATTCTGTGTTTAATTGTTTATTCAATTGACTGTCTTTCCAATTACTCGGACTCTTAATTCAGGAACTATTTCTCCCTTATCGGTTTATCTTGGCATCCAGCACAATGCCTGGCATGCCGTGGTTGTTTAATAATTGTTTGTCGAGTGAATAAATGAAAACGCATACTTTCTCAGCTTGGCACTATTAATACTTTGGGCCAAATAATTCTTTGTTTGGGGAGCTGTCTTTTGCATTGTAGGATGTTTGGCATCATGCCTAGAGGTCAGAAGAAGTCCGTCTGCTGTGACAACGAAAGTTGTCTCCAGACATTAGTGAAGTTCCCCTTGAGGTGCAAAATCACCTCTGACTGAAAAACCACTGGGCTATATGATAAAATTCTTGGACTTTAAGAGATTGAAATATAGAATTAGAGATATTCATGTTCTATTTAAACTCTGATTCACTTGAATATAACAGCATCAATTGTGTTTGAAAAGATCCAAGGTTTAGTAAAATTAAAGTGAGAATAAATTTAAGATGGGCATATGATCCCATTGAACACAGTTTGGGATGTTTATTTTCACAGTGGAAACAAGCCCCTTTGTTAGATATTTACACAAAGGAAATGTGCTTATTCAGTACCTAGACCTAATATGCTATGGTCTGCTGTGCTTTAAAACAGATCTCATTTTTCACCCTCTCTTCATGCATAAATATTTAGGTAATTATCATTATCCCCATTTTAACAGATGAGAAAACTGAGGCTCAGTTGTTGTTAAAGGACTTGCCCAGGATCAAACAACTAGTAAGTGACGGGACTATGTCTCTAATACGGCTTTATCTGTCCACCAAACTTGTGCCTTTTCTGCTTCGCATCTGTACGGGTTACGGCGGGAAATGGCAGGGAGGCAGGGGCATAGTTTCTCTGAGGAAACAATGGGTTAGATCAAAATCTGAGCGTCCCAGCAGGTATTCCAGATGAGGCTCATCTCTGGGAGCGTTCTGCATTCTATTTCTGGGAAAGAGGCAAACACCCTGTTAAATGGAATCAAGTCTCAGCTGCAACCCATCTCACACAAACCTTGAGCAGAAGGATGAACCCCCTCCCTCCCAACTTACCCAACACTCTAAATGGGAGCATTGCATTGCTAGAGAGCAGATGCTAGAAGAAATTTGGACAGCATATCATTCAGCCTATTGACATTAAAGTTTTTAGTTATTAAATTGACTCTTTTTAGTTAAGAAATACCTAAAATAACTGGTTCTCTGGCAAGCAAAGTGGTGTGCTGTAATGTAATACAGATTTTAAAAATTTCTGTCAATTGTGATTGAAATGATGTACACTGAGGAGATAACACTGTTCGTTAACAATTTTATCCGTGAGTTTGTGATTTTTTTTCCCTGTGAGCATTGTTTTGAGAGGTTCAAAGGAGAAATGATTAATACAAAATATCCTTCAGCTATTAGTGTATTATCCAAAGATAGAATATTTTGATTTTGCTTGAAGATCTGTCATGACTCCCAATAGCTTCCCTGGGCTTTGGAATTCTGTTTTTTCCAGTATAATTGACAGTTTTAGAAAAATTACGCACAGTTCTTGCTTTGGTAGCTATTGCTCCTATGTGAGATTCAATTACAAATTGAACTAAAGGGAAACAAGCACAATATTTTATTAATAATAGATATTCTGATAAAAGTTTTAATTTGTTGAAGGTGCAGGTAAAATGCTTCAGGCTCCCCTGAAGTAAAGCATTATAAAAATATTGTCACCTAGCGTTGACATCTCCAGGGGAAATCTGCTAAGAGCACTATTTGTTTAAATAAATTACATTTACAGGACAATGCATCAGGCTCCATTCCTGTACTTTTTATCTCACAAAATGTGAGAGCTTCTCTATTAAAAAGAAAATTAAACAAAAACTGTGAAGAGTAATAGGCTGTATGAATACTGGTCTAAAGACTACTAGGAATGAAGAATAGTAACACTTTATGTTTACTTAGCATTTCATAATTCACAAAGTACTTTCCACACACATTTCCACATTTTATCCTCATAACAGCCCTGGGTAGTAGGTGAGGTTTTATGCAAAGTGACGTATTTCTATGAAGAGTTATTACCAGTCTTATTTTTAATAAGCTTATTAACTGAGATTTAGAACTGACACATGGTCAGGCCGTCTGAGACTCAAGGTAAACACTTCGGACTCCCCCTTTCTATGGAGGTACTTGCAGAGGAAAAGTCTCACGTTTTGTATGTTATCATAGCAGCCAATGTTATTTATAGGATGCTGTGTACCAGACACTGTGTTAGTGCCATTGACAGATGTAGTATCTTTTGATTCTCATAATCACCCTGCAAAAGCAGACATTATTATTTCCATTTTGCAATTGTGGAAACTAAGACTCAATGACATATTTAGTGTTGTGAAACTTATAAATGATGGAGCACAATTAAACCCAGGTATAGCTGATTCTAAAACTTGTTCTTTCCATTGTTTTCTGAGTCCTCTTATCTATTATTGGCCATTAGTGTTATTGCTATTATCTTTTGCTTATTCTTCTTAACGTTTTAGCCCTTTGACATTTAACTATTTCCTATGTGTCTTTTATTTTTTATCTTACTCTTTTAATAATGATTTTTCTTTCTCTAGTTTTAATTTTTAAATTTTTGCTTTCTGTCCAAAAATGCAGGCAGGAAGCAGGGTGATGAAAGTGACAGTAACAGGAAGGCTGGAGAGGTCTGCCCCCCAGCTCCCCTTTAGATCTCCTGTTAGATACCTTAGATATCTGTACATATCCCTTTAAATATTGATGCAAAATTATTATTATTTTTAAATCCCTTATTTAGATTTTCTAGAACACCCACCGGTTTAAAAGAATTCCCGGGACAGTGAGTGCTTGCCCCTTGCAAATTACATATTAAACTTAGTGCAAATGTGGGTTCCAGTTACAATGAATGCATAACAAACCATCTAATTTCATGGTGTAAGTTGGCAGCCATTTAATTTTGCTCTCAGAGTCTGTGGGTCAGGAATTCAGAGAGGAAAAGTGGGCATGGCTTATCTTTCTTCCACAATGTCTGAGATCTCAGCTGAGAAGACTCTAAGGCTGGGACTGGAATCGTCAAAAGACTCACTCACTCACATAATTGGGGTTGATGATGCACTTCAGATGGGACCTCAGATGGAGCTCTTGGTTGTTCTATGCGTGGCTTCTCCATGTGGTCTGTTGGGATTTAAAAAGCAAGTGTCTCACTTGCTTTTTGCCTTTTCTGACCTAGTGGTGGTAGAGGCCATAGACATTCTGTACTAAAAGAGGGAAAACAGGAGGCTTTTAGAAGATTTAATTAAAAGCAACCCAACATTAAAAGAAAACCTATATTCCACTTTCCCCCTGACATTTGAAGTTCTCAACATAGTCTTTTCTGAAGCATTTAAATAAACATACAACATTATGAGAGTTCTTTATTTTGGGAGGTTTTAATAAATCTGAAGCACAGGACATACCTGCATAAAGATATACTTACTCATCTCTTGCTATTCATTTTGTTTCCCTTTCTCCTCTTTCTTCTGCTTCACCCAAACATCCTGCACCCCATAGCTACCATTCTGATGGTAACATTCTGATGTAAGATTCTGTTTTAATAAAATGTATTTTTAATTTTTTGTAAAGCAGGGAAATGCCTTCAGAGTCCAGACATGTAACATTTATTCAAGGTACAGAACAGTAGGAAGTGAGGGAAATTGTATTTAGTTAAGTAAGTCTGTGTCTTCCTTAACATCATTCAGATTTAAATTAAAAAACCACACTGTTCTGATCAAATGAAGCAAGTGTACAAGGGCATCAATTTCACCCCCACTGTAATATGAACTTAAAATAGAAGATCCTAAATCTTCTGAATTTTCCCTTTGCCAGAACAGCTTTTACTTCTTCCATATCCTTCTCTCCTAGTGCTTCCAGTGCTGTTTCTTAAAATTTAGCTGTACACTTATTTGGTTATAATGGTCCCCTGTGAATATTTTGGCTTCATTCCTTCTGTCTAGGTCCTTGCAATAGAGAACTAATATGTACAATATAAACTACCTTATATCATGTCTCTCTATATTCCATCTGGTATTAATCAAACATTGGAAAGTCTAATTTCTTATTGTACTATCATTATTAAAATTTTTTTTCTCTCCCCTGTTTGTTTTTTAAAAGTCTAGTCAGGGGCTTCTCTGGTGGCGCAGTGGTTGAGAGTCCACCTGCCGATGCAGGGGATGCGGGTTCGTGCCCCGGTCCGGGAAGATCCCACATGCCGCGGAGCGGCTGGGCCCGTGAGCCATGGCCGCTGAGCCATGGCCGCTGAGCCTGCGCGTCCGGAGCCTGTGCTCCGCAACGGGAGAGGCCACAGCAGTGAGAGGCCCGTGTACCGCAAAAAAAAAAAAAAAGTCTAGTCAGCATTGTCTTTTAATGTCAGTCCTTTTTTCATAGTAACAGTTAGTGAATGCTCAATTAATGTCTAATGATTACTCAGTAGGTGAATTGATTTGCTGCTACAGGATTTCAACAAAAGGTTGGCATGACTGAATGTCCTCGTCAAGTGTTGCTTATTCCTGTCCCCTTGTCTTCAAATCTGTGGATCTTGTTAGATTGCCGCCTTAACTTGGGGAAGAATTTGAAGTGGTTGTTATGAAGGAAGGGGAAGATTTTATTTTGAAATACCTATTGAAGCTTTCTTTTTTTTAACTTTTCCTCTTGGAATTATTTCATTTACTGTGTTGCTTCCTGACTAGCTGATTTCAATTCTAGATGCCTCCTTGGCCTCAATAGATGTCAACAGAGAAATTTTTTTAAGAAATGGAGTTTTAGCTCAATCTGAGCAGCCTTCCCATTTTAGAACTCCTGGATGTCTAAAAGGTTTGAACTTTTTCATAACTTGTCTCTTGGCATCACCAGTCAGTTAGCTAATTATACCTAGACTTTTATGCAAAGAGATCTTACTTGAATCCTGTTTCTAGCTGCATGGTTTCTTAATAAGACCTTAACCTCTTTGTAAAATAGGGATGCTAATACAAAACACATAATAATTTTAGAAAGACCGAGTAATATACCAGGCACAGCAAAGTGTTTTCAATAACAGAATGTCCTTCTAGTTTCCTACTTTAAATTGGGGTCATCACTCTTCCCAACACCATATTTGGTGCATGCATCAGTCAGGATAAGTCAGGTTATGTTAAAGCAACAAACAACCTCCAAATTCTAGGGTCTTAACACAATCAAGATTTATTGCTTACTCATGCTACTGTCTATTATGGATAGTTGGGGCTTTACTCCATGTGCTCCTTATTGAGGGATCCAGCTGATGGGGGGCTCTATCCTCTGCAGTGTCACCAGTGGCTGCAGCAGAGAGAAGGGAAGATGCAGAATCATGCACAAGGTCTTAAATAATTTTGCCCAGAGGTGATACACATCCCTTTCACTGATACTTTATCAACTGGAGCTAGCCACATGGTTGGCCATGCCTGTCCTAAGAAGGCTGGGAAGTGAAAGATTGCTGTGTGCCCAGAGAAGGGAAGAGAGCCACATATATTGTGAAGCAGCATTGATGTCTATTATCAAGCATCTCTGTGTTCCCCTTTCTGAGCTCAAGAATAATATCTCCCCTTACTGGCATGCTTGAACTCTGGGTACTATGGATGTTTCGATTTGTAAATGACATAAAATGAAGCCAGGTCCATAACTCCACTTTTTATATTTTCTTTTTTTAAGATTAAACAGTTTATTAATATATTTGTAAAGTTTATTCTTACATATTTTAGTAAGTAGAATGGGCATCAGGTGTTTAAAATGCCCACCATCAGCACAAGTACATTTTTTGGTGCGTTATTAACATTTGAGAGGTGCATGATTTTTTAGTGGGCATTAAATCAGCACGTAAAACAGTAAGTCCCTGCCTAGTCAGGGATTTATATTCTTTCTTGAAATGACTTGAGAGAATGCAAGGTGGATGGTTGGCACTTGTCTATGCAGATCGTCTCCTAGATGTTTGGGTTGGCTACTCATAACAAGTGCTTCTTTCAGAGGGAAAGAGGGGCTGGAGAGTAAGAAAATCAAAATAGTGTCATTAAAAATATCTATTTTTTTAATCACAAAAATAATACATTGAAGAGACGTAGGCAAATACCTCAGTATATGTAAACTGGCACCTTACATGGCTCATTCTATGCATGAGATTCTCTTCCCATGCATAGAAGCTCAGTCTATCAGTCAAAATTAGTTTCATAGAAATTCTAATTTTTCCTCTGTAACTTAAAGAATAAAGGGCCTAATTCAAACCCTATAAGAACATTTCCCCTTCTCCCAAATTATCACATACTCAGATACTCTTGAAACTTTTATTCAACAAGCCCTCAAGTTTTGCCCGTGAAAACTTTCTTCTCTCTCTTTTGTCTACACCCCATTATCATTATGTACATCATCTAAACCTGTATGGAATCTTATTCTTTAACGTGTCCTTTCTGTTTTTCGCCTTATTCAAATTCCCCACAATAGAAAAGACTTCTATAACTAACCAGTGTATTAGTTAGGTTAGAATGGGCCATGTCCTCTGATAACACAAAAACCCTATCTCAGTGGCTTCACACAAAAATTTATTTCTTGCTCATGCAAAGTCCAATGCAAATTGGGTAGCTTTATTCCAAGCAGTGATACAGAGGTCCAGGCTTCTACTGTCAAGGGATTCCTTGGAATATTCTATTTCCAGACTAATTCGCAAGTGGGTAGGAGGTTGGGAAGGCAGGATAATAAGCTTAGGATTTCAAGAGAAATTTTAGGGGACCGATCTGCAAGTGGCATGCGTGACTTTTGACTACATTCTAGAATCAGTCTCAGAGTTGTAACATCATTGTAAGGGAGGCTGGGAAATGAGGTACTCCTTTGTGCTAAGGAAGGGAAACAAGATGGGGAGGATATAGTCAGTCTAGCTCATAGCCAGTGAGCAAAAATCTTTCTCCCTTTCTTCCCAAAGTAATTACCAACAATTAACATGACCTCCAAGTTCTCTTCTACTTGTTGTATTTTATGATATTACGGCATTACATTTTTTTTTCTTGGAGTCTTACTATAAAACAAATCATCAGGAAGGTTTTGTGTTTTAGTCAAGTGTAAAGAAAGTTTATACCAAGTTTAAATCTCATTAGACAAATGCCAATTCAATTATGAAAGTGGGGGGAAGAGTTCTCATTGTATTAATAAGTATTCATCTGTCCAAGGGCAGAAACTCAGCACTACCTTGCTTTAGCAAAAAAATGAGTGCAGAGGCACAAAGCTTCATGCAAGGCTGCATCCAAGGGGTATACACTGTCATCAGACCTAAATCGCTCTTAATTTTTTAGGCTTTCTTCATGTTTTGGTCAAGATGCTTCTTAGCAGTCCGAGATTCATTTCCATAACCCCAGTGAAAAGAGAGTATATTTCTCAGTAGACCTAATAGAAATTTCCCAGGGAGAATTCTATTCAGGCTGGACCATATGCCCATCCTTGGGGTAATCATAGCAAACAGCAAAATGGGATTCTGTGATTGGCTTGGCCTGGTTACATCTGTAAATGGGTGAAAACAGCCTTATGTGAACGGCATGAAATGGATCCCTCCTAAAAAATAGTGTAGCCATTTCCAGAAAAGAGGGAGAGGATACTAAGCTGGCAAACACAACAGGTGTTCACCTCACATATTAAAACCTACCTGTTGATCTCAGATTTGCAATGGATGGCTGAATTCTATCCAGGCCTTTCTTTGCATAAATGAGGAGAGGAAAGGAGGAAAGGGATACTGACTCCACCTTTTTTTTCAAAATTATTTACAGTAATTTTTTTTTTTTTGCCACACCACGCGGCTTGTGGGATCATGCTAGCTAATTAAATTGAATGAAAGAAATTCCTACATTATGAAGATTTTTGTCTTGGTAATAGCCCATAAATGTCTCTAGAAAGAAGTACTCAGCACGTGTATTGAATGTTGAATGCTCTACTGTTGAATCTTTCATTTAAAGTTTGAGGGTGAGAATCTCACCACTGGTCATCAGTGGTGATGACCTTCTCTTCACATCTAGCATATATAACACACACCTGAGCCATAACCAGAGAGCTGGCCTTGCCAGAGGATTTCAAACACAGCCTGCCATATTGAATTGAATACATTTCAAAAACAGAAAGTTCAAAAGGGAAAAATGAGCATAAAGTCTCCTAGCAGAGTGGTTCTTAATCTTTTTTGGAAATGAAAAATGTTCCAAGAAGTTGATGAAGCCAATAGGTCTTTCCTTGGAAAAGGCATGTACACAAAGTTTTGTTACAATTTCAGGGGATTCTGGACCTGTGACGTCCATCCCTGAAGGACTGTGGCTTCCAGCTTATGAATCTGGACTACAAAAGAGAAAGACTGATATGTAGAGAGTAGGCTGGGACAGTGCAGAAGAGGCAGAAGAGGCACCTCTTTGTCTCACCTCCTCCAAAGCAATTCAAGAAAAGCTTTACGTGTTAGTCCAGGGGAATTGTTGAGGCAGAATATGAGTGTTCATTTGGGCAGAAGTTCAGAATGTGTCCAGAGCTCACGTGTCCAAGATAAATCAAGTTGACAGTGTCCACACAGAAGCTTAGTTTTATAGAAAGATGGTAAACTCATATGGCAGATTTAAAAATGGTGTAATTCTATTATTTTCCTTCCATTGAGAAGGGTGTATATGTCCCTTTTCCTTGAATCTAGAAGGGCTCCATGACTGTTTTGACCAAAGAACACAGCAGAAACGATGCTGTTAAATTTCAGGCCCAGACCTCCAGAGACTGACAGTTTCCCCTTCTTCTTTCTTGGAACCCTCCTGGAGGCCTGCTAATCTATAAGACATATGACTGCTTAGGGACCACCATGTGGTGAGAAGCCCAGAGCATATGAGGAGGCCCTAGAGGATGAGATGCCATGTGGAGAGGGTGAGAGGCTGAGGGGCACCAAGGCACCAACCATGTGAAGGAAGAAACCATCTTGTACGTGGCAGGAGACAGATGGGCTCCGGGCTAGACATTTACAAGTGGCCTCCTGTTCACACTCCCTGGGGTGAGAATAAGATGGGCTCCAGGCCAGACATTCATTACCAACCCCCTGTTTACTTTTCCTGAAGCAAGAGACAAATGGGCTCCAGGACTACATATTTATGACCGGGCTCCTGTGTATATTTCGAGATCTGAACCTCTATATAAAAACCAGCAACAGAAATAGGGTAAAATATCTGGACATTGGACATTTTTATTGCAGGGACAGAGTGGGACTAAACCCTGTTAAAAGATCAAGAGGTCATACATTTCCCATCCTTGGGGCAAGGGAAATACTGCACATGCACAGAAAGGCTCCTTGGGGGTCATAAAGGAGGGGCACCACCCCATAATATGTGATGCTAAGGCCGTCCCATAGGCTTCTGGGCTGTAATCCATCTTGGAAAAAAGTTGCACACGCATGTCGGGGAGGGTCCTAGGGAAGGTCAGGTGTGGAAAAAGAAACCAGATAATTGGCCCAAGGTAAACAAAGACCCGGAAGAACTGCCCTATGTAAATGACTTAACCGCCCCTTTACTGCACTCCTCCCCATTAGGGAGGACGCCCACACCCTTTCTCTCCGGATGTGCATCTCTATGTTGCTTCTAAGCGAACTGTTTCTCTGTGTGCTCTCCCACTTGTTGTTGTGCTATGTCTCTAATAATAAACTTTGTACCTGTTTTTGCAGTTTTGCCTCCGTGAGAAATGCATTTTTCACTGGGGGCAAGAGCCAGGGGGTGTGGTGGCCAGGATTCCTGGTTTTCATCCAGGCTACCCAGGTTCAATTCCTGGAAAGGGAATTAAGATCTCGCTTCATGCCCCCATTCACTGCTGCCTCTCCGAGATCACCTCCAGCTCCAGCTGTTGCAGGCAACAGCATGTGGACTGGAGACAGGCTATCTCACTTAACCTTTCCAGTACTCCTAGCCCACAAGATTATGAGTGAAATAAAATAGATGTTTAAAGCAATTAGTTTTATACAGTAATAGATAACCCAAATCATAGTATGCCTGTGAAGGAAGACTGCGTATTTATAGTTTATTCTGGCATAAATCTGAAGAGGAAACTTCATATTATTCACTGACCATTTTGGTTTTGTGTGATAAGAACACATGCACATCTTTTCTTGGAAAACATGTTAATCCATACATCATAATTCTCGTCATGTCCTATTAATCCATACATCATAATTCTCGTCATGTCCTATGAATGGCCATTAGTCTCATGAATACTTCCTCTCTAAAATTGTTCCAGCTGTGTCATTCCCACATATAGAGTATCACCCTTCCTTTTATGTTGTCATTTATTTAATTGGATTCATCAATCTTTCATTAGGTCCACTGTGCTTGACACTGTGGAGACTATGAAAGACAGTGTAGTGTCCTGTATTGAAAAAATTTCTCTTGCAGTTAAGAGAAACAAGGCATATACACCTCATACAAGTAGGGAATAATACTTTACAAGACAGGTGACTTCTAAAATGTGAGGGATGGGTAATAAGCACTTTTTATGTATAAAATGGAGGTAATGGGTACCACAGTATTAATAAAAATAACAAGTATATTTATATGAATTATAAGTAAAGGCTTGGGCCAAGAAACAGTTGTAAGATGAGACTTGAAGGGGGGTAGGATTGATGTAGACAACGAGCTTTCTAGTTAGAACACTACAAGAAATAGTGACTTTGGGGGACATTTTCATAATTACTTAAAGTTGATTATGTTTCTTTTAGTGGCATGTCTTCTAAAACACTTTCTTTCTGGCATGAAAAATTAACTAATTTAGCTTAATGCTTAATAAAGGAAGGAAAAAGGTTTTTTCCAAGTTTTATATTAAAAATGATGAGTCTGCAACGTTGATAGCAGTCATTCCCCTCTTGAAATTTCTAAAAACTTGGCAGCTGTCTTGCTTCCACCAATCTTAGCATGTTATACTTAAGTGTAACTGATTTGGGGAAACTCCAGGAAATTCTGCAGACTAATGCTTCCCCTTCAGCTCCCGACTTTTCATTTCCTTTTATCATTCAGTAAATAAATGTTTAATGAGCATCTATTCAATACTGGCCATTTATATGAACTCCACTGGTTGTGCTGGTGTATGTCAACTCTAATAAATTATTTTTAAGAGAAATTTATGGTTGAAGCATGCTCATTAAATATAGCATCTCTGAATTTTCTTCTAAACACAGTATTGCCTTTTCTTAGTAGATTGTCCACAGGTCATAACCCAGGGCTACCTTAGGCAAACCACCAAGTCAGCAGACCTCTCTGGGTATTGATTCCTTCATCTGATATCTGAGTACACAGATGAGTTATAAGATCGCTTCTAGTTCAAACATGCAATGATTTGTTTCCAAAGGATATTGTGTAAATTGAATTTTGGAAAATCAAATAATTTAAATCAAATACTTAAATTACTCTAGAACTCTGTTGTAAGTCCTGTTGTGAAATGAATCTTCTGCATTGTAAAAATAGTTCTTTAATTTTATCAACTCTGTTTCTTTTTATATGAAAGAGCAGAGAATTGTGATGATGAATGTAAGTGGTGAACTAGGAAAGCTGTCAAGACAGAAACTTAGTCACAAGGAAAACATATTCATCAGAATGTGGCCACAAGACTAAAACTAGATAACAGCCAAGGTAACTTCATTAATGGTTTATCCAGAAGAGTTTACTGATACTTACCATGTTTAAAAGACTGTGGAAGGAGCTGGTGGATATAGCAGATCCTGCCATCAGGAAGCTTATGTTCCAGCCAGGGAGACAGATAACAAGTAGGGAAGAGAGAACAGGCAGTGGAGATTCTTGAGAAAGAAAAGAGGAAGGGTTATTTGTGAGAACAAAAAGAAAGCCAGTCCGACTGTAGCACTATATCTGGATGGATGGTAGGTAGGCAGGGGCAAATCATGCAGTCTCACAGGCACATTGTTTTGTCTACAGGAAGGGAAAAAGTTGAAGGAATTTTAATAAGGGAGAGACATAATAACATGTGTCTTTTAAAAAGATTACCCGGGCTTTATGTGCAAATAGGTGGAAGAGAAAGAGAATAAGTGCAGAGATCCCAGTTAGGAGACCACTGCAGACAGCCAGGCAGGATGGTGGCTAGAGTACTGTGGGGGAAAATAGCTGTAGAGTCATGGTCTTGAGGATGAGTTTGGGAGCGCTGGCATGGTGAAACTTACATCTCTGCTGCCTGGGATGAGGATTTTTCCTGGCCACCCATGCCAGAACCTAGCCCCAGGCTTATGGGATGGAGGGCAGCAGGGCCTAGGGACAGGATCAGAGAAGCCTCTGGATGAGGCACTTCCTTTACAAATGAGGGAGCTCAGGACAAGGCAGCTATGTGTCTTCTTTAAGCCTCACGAATTATAAGAGATCAAGTTAGGTCAAAAATGGGAATCCAGTATGGCATTGTGCCCACTATAGACTGCTCCCTTAATTCTTCCCACCATCCCACATCCTCCTCGTCCGTAGAACTGACATAATGGTACATGCTCTAGATTCTAGATACACGCGGCCAACCCAAATTATTCCTCCTTGTCCTGTGTAAACTAAGCCATTGGTAACTTTTTAGTTCTACCATTAATTTGGGAGAATTACTCCAGCGAATAATTCTATCAAGCCATGTTTGGGGTCAGAAAGTTGCTATGTACAGCCAAAGCAAATTGTTTTTCTATGTGAGAAGGTGACATTTCTCCCTGCTGCACTCGGATACCTTTTATTGCTTTATTAGCAACAAAAAGCACATTGCTGTGAGTGGACAGAGATTAGAAAATAAAAGGTATCTATTGATTGTTCAGAAAGAAGACTGTAATAACCTTCCCTTCTTTTCTTCTAACTGAGATGCAGAATAGAATATAATGAAACAGAAGCCAGTGGGGAGATAATGTAAAATAAAAAGGGAGTGTTAACTCTGGTAGAATTTCTTTCTGAAAGAAGGAGATTAAATTACACAGAGTGTAGCTTTAAAATAAATGTGTAGATTTTTCTTTCACTATGGGTGCCATTACGGAAGAATTAATTTACTCCTGTTTCGCTTTGGAGATCTTTCTTTCTTCCAGTTTTATTGAGGCATAATTGACATACAGCACTGTATGAATTTAAGATATACAGCATACTGACTTGACTTACATACATCATGAAATGATTACTACAGTATAGTTTACTCCTTTCTAAGCTTAATTATTATAGACAGTACTTGTCCATAGGTATATGGTGAGATATTTAGACTAGTGCAGTGCTGTACTTTCTCAATGCCAGATAATCATTCCAGACATCATTTGCCTGTTTTTTTTTTCCTAGAATTTCTAAGTAAATTGAGTTCATTGATTGAAAATACATATAACTAATTTGATTCTGCTGACCAATTTAGGCAATTTTTCATTAGAATTGAATTCCAAGTAAAGAGATGCAAATTATACATCTCACTAATTAAATAATTCTGTTCCAATATTCTGGTAGGTTTATTTAAAGGCTTGTTTCTGTTTGTTGTACGTGACAATCACAGTAACGCTGTACAAAAACATCTGTCTCCAGGTGTGATGGAAGGAAGCATTGGGGAATGAGCAAGGATCAGATGAGAAGCTGAGTCCTGGGCTCTAGTCTTAGTTCCGACTTGGGGGCTGTGTGACTTTGGCCAATAACCTTGATCAGGCTTTATCTCAGTTTCCTCTTTTAAAAATCAAGAGTTTCTTGCCTGTCCAACTTATATTGTGACAAACGCCAAATCAATTTTATATTTCGGTTCAAGAGAAGATACTATTGAAAATGAAAGTGCTCTAAGAAAGGTGTTAGTATGTGAGGTATTAGTGTTGAGAGTAAAGGCAAAGTGGATTTTGAATTTCCTTTTTAAAATTCCATCTTTTAACGTGTTCACGGGTGCTGTAATGTTAGGTCAGAGTGATGGCCTTGGAATCTAGAGCAGGCACATATATATCAGTAAGAGTTTTTTGTTGAAAAAAGCAGCTGTAGCATGCTCTAGGGAGGTGACCTGATGGCAGTGGCTGGGAACATGGGCAGCTGAAGCCAAGGATCAGATGGAGGATGAGCCTGAGGCTCCGAGCATCTGAGTGCCAAAGAGAGCCACAGTGGAGACAGAGTGTGTCAGCCAGGAGGCTGGAATTCCCTCACTATACGGAGAGGACACACCCCTAATTCCACCAGCTGTAGAACGTTAGGCAGAGATCCATCCAGGCCTCTATAGAAAGGTCAGGAGAGATTAATTACACCTCAACCAGAGGCCGGTGGGGACTAGCAGGGAAGGAGGAGAGTCCCTTTTCTCCAAAGCTCAACCTTTTGAACCCAGACATCATTGTGGGAAAGAGGAGGGGAGAGAGGATTCTTTGAGAGGACAGGAAGATCCTTGACAGGAAATTTGAACTTTGAATTAACAGAATATTTACCTAAAAGCCTGAGTTAATTCAATAAAATCAAAAAGTCTACCAGCACATGCATATTGATGTGGGAAGAAACAGTAGGGACTTTAAGTTGCTTAATGCCCAGCATGTAGTTCCTAAGATAGAGCCTCATGTGCTACAAGCCTAAAATAAATATTTACTGACTCAAGAGCTCAAAATGAATTTCTAGATCTAGAAGGCAACCAATTACTTTTGTTCAGGCTGATTCTTTCCCAGCCACTGAGGCCAATATTTTAAGAAACTTCAGTGTTACTTTCACACTTCACATTCTTTGAAGCAGTGTTAAGCAATCCATTTTGATGTTAGGTAAAGGACATTTCCTCATATAGCAACCCTCATATGATAGACCAAACTGCCACATGGATTATCTGTAGATTAAAAACAAAAACCAGACATCCCTAATGTAATAATACTTAAAACACTTTATAGAATTATAAATTATACTAATAATTATGTTAATTATAAGTAATTAATTTTTATAATTAATATTAATTATAAATAATTTTTATAATTAAAGTAAAATTTTTATCAATATAAAAATTGAGGAGCCAAAAAGATTAGTAGCTTTCTTCCTGATTAAGAATGATGCATTTGTTATGACTGTGTGTTTTTGCTTGCCATAGAGAGTAAATCTATTACCTGCTAATTCAGTTCTCTAGTGATGTTCCACATCCCAAAGGCAGGTTTTTAATTGTTACTCAGTTGCTTATTAAGGACGTCCTCTTACATCCCTGGGATTTTCCACCTTCTTATAACTTTCCTACCGTGTGGTGTTCTTACCAAAGTGACTTTGGTAAACAGCTGTCTCTTGAAGTTTGCATTTGTATACTTTTTCCCTGTATACCTCTTCTCAGCCTTATCTGGTTCCTCTCAGACTCCCAAACCTGTAACATTGCTAATAGTGGCATACTGTCTGTAACAGTTGAAGGTAATGTGGAATTTCTAAGGCTCCTCTCTGTCCAGCATTCCAAGGGTTAAGATAGGGTCTATGTAGATTGCTATAAGGCACATGACTCTCACCCTCTGCTGCACATTAGAATCACCTGGGAAGCTTTTGAACCAACAGATGATTGTAATGTGTAGCTGGGATTAAGAATCATAGTCAAAATAAATCTCCAAGTAGAAACTTGCAAGACAGGAGTCAGTGAGCTATAGGGGGAGCTTCCTTCCTCTGTGTACATCTTCCTTGTTCTACCTCCTCTCTTTGTCCCACCATGTTTTTCTGGATGGAGAGCACGGTCCTGAAGTATGCCTCTGTGTAGCTATGCCATCTTTGGGGGCAGAGGAGGGAGGGATGGTAAAGAATGAGGGTGGAAAAAGTGTTGGGGGTGGGCTTCCCTGGTGGCGCAGTGGTTGAGAGTCCGCCTGCCGATGCAGGGGACACGGGTTCGTGCCCCGGTCCGGGAAGATCCCACATGCCGCGGAGCGGCTGGGCCCGTGAGCCATGGCCACTGAGCCTGCGCGTCCGGAGCCTGTGCTCCACAACGGGAGAGTCCGCGGCAGTGGGAGGACCACGTACCGCAAAAAAAAAAAAAAAAGAAAAGAAAAGTGTTGGGGGTGAGTAGGGACAATACTATGATGGCCAACTAGACTGAAGGCTCCATCTTTCTACCCAACATCAGAGGATAATTTCAAAGCGAGAGGAAAGGATGTATATCCGAAGAACTAAAGATAAAATAGGGAGACAGAAGGTAGTTGTGACCAGTAGGTGAGTAAGAAAGGCAGCCTGGGGTGGAGAGGTCACCACGGTCATGGGATGCACTGGGGAAGCCTTTGAAGTGGTCCTCTTTCAACACCTGCACGTGGCTTTGGGCAGATCATTCCTTGGAGCGTTGCAGTTTGGAGTAGAAAAGCCACAGCTGCCCCGGGTTGTAGGAGGAACATCAGGAGAGTTCCAGAGGCCTGACTAGGGAATGTGGATATCCAGCCCCTGAACCTCCTGATCTCACCCCTTCCTCTACCTCCTGCCACACTATGGTAAGGACATTAAAGTTTGGGGGAAGATCAGTGAATGGATAAAAGAATAGGAAGTTTCTCTGAGGAGAAAACCATTTCTCCTCCCTGGACACTTGAAGTCCCCACTCTGGATAAGCAGGGCCTATGCTTTGCTCCCCATCCCTCTGCTAACTTGAGTGGCTGATACCCCCAAGGAGAATGGGTTCTCAGGAATAATAATAACCAGACATGTGAGGAACACAACCACTTTATAAAGGAGATAGTAAAACAATGATTTATGCCAGATGAGCAGGATTAATGATACAGACTGAACAAAAGTTTGAAATAAACATAATAAATTTCCTCCAAGAGATAAAAGAGAAATAAGAATATGAAGTTTTATAGGAAATAATTGGTATGAAATATAATAGAGATAAAAACTTAACAAACATTGTGATGAAAGAGGAAGTGTGAAGCTCTATATATTATATAGCAAAAATGTAAAAAATGAAGAGCCAAACATTCCCAGAATCAAACAGGGTAGAAAAAGAAATATCTCATATAAACAGATTATCATGGAATTTGAAAACATAAAAGAGAACATTCTTAAAGCTTGTAGAGAGAAAGAACAAAACATTTATAAAGAAAACAGAATAACACTGATACAAACGTTGGAAGAGAGACACAGGAAAGAGGAAGATAATGAAGTAATATTTCCTAGGTGCTGATAAAGAAAAACTTTGAACTTAGAACTTTATATCCAGTAATAATAATTTAAATTTGAATTGCTATAAAGATATTTTCAAATGCATAAGCCTCAGAAGATCTTCTGTGCAAAGATGAAAGCATTTTTGTAGGAAGTATAACAGCTGAGAGAGAAATTAATCCAGGAAGAATCGGGGCAATAAATGGGAAAGAGAAGATGGATAAATAATTTAGTGAAGGGACTTCTCTGGTGGCGCAGTGGTTAAGAATCCACCTGCCAATGCAGGGGACATGCGTTCAAGCACTGCTCCAGGAAGATACCACATGAAGAGCAACTAAGCCCGTGCGCCACAACTGCTGAGCCTGTGCTCTAGAGCCCACGAACCAGAACTACTGAGCCTGTGTGCCACAACTACTGAAGCCCACATACCCAGAGCCTGTGCTCTGCAACAAAAGAAGCCACTGCAATGAGTAGCCCACACACTGCAACAAGGGGTAGCCCATGCTCGCTACAACTAGAGAAGGCCCGCATGCAGCAACGAAGACCCAATGCAGCCAAAAATAAATAAATAAATAAATTTATTAAAAATATAGTAATTTAATGAAGATTAACAGAAACCGTAAAGTATATTCATGACATTCCAAAACTATCAATAAGACAGAGGGAATTGGGGTAGGGAGAGACTAAGTGTGCAAAATCACTTGTCTTCCTTGAGGGTAAGATAGAGGTATGAAGTTTAAGAGATTAATCTTCAAACAAGTAGAAGAAAATTTTATCCCTCCACAGGAAGGTAGAAAAGGAGAAAACATTATAGTTAAATAGAAAATTTTAAATAATATGGTAGAAGTAAGTTCTGGTATAATGGTCATAATGCCAAATACAAATAATGGTTTGAAACAGAGTGTTTCAGGTTAGAAAAAATAAAGGACCAGCAGTTATAATATATGCTTAAAGCGACAGGTTACAGAACATTGGAATAAATAGACTGAAAGCCGCATATCACAAAAATATGAGCAGCAATTTTGTGTCAGACAAAGTAAAATTCAAAGATTAAAAAGTTATGAAAAAGAGTCATTAAATAATGGTTAAAAGGATAAGGATGCATAAAGTCATTAACATATCCTTAAAACACGTAAGCATAACTACTAGGAGAAAGAGGTAAATCAATAATTATAGCTAGGGTTTCAACAAAGTCCTCTTAGAAATTGGTAAGCAATCAGATGAAGTATAATTAAAGACAGAAGAGACCTTCAAGATGGCAGAGGAGTAGGACAGGGAGATCACGTTCTTCCCCACAAATACATCAAAAATACATCTACATGTGGAACAACTCCTACAGAACGCCTACTTAATGCTGGCAGAAGACCTCGGACTTCCCCAAAGGCAAGAAACTCCCCATGTACCTGCGTAGAGCAAAAGAAAGAAGAAAAATCAGACACAAAAGAATAAGGGCAGGACCTGAGCCTCTGGGAGGGAGCTGTGAAGGAGGAAAAGTTTCCACACACTAGGAAGCCCCTTCACTGGCGAGGACAGGTTGGGGGGAAGCTTCAGAGCCACAGAGGAGAGAGCAGTAACAGGGGTGCAGAGGGCAAAGTGCAGAGACTCTCACACAGAGGATCGGTGCTGACCAGCACTCACCAGCCTGAGATGCTTGTCTGCTCACCCAGCAGGACAGGTGTGGGCTGGGAGCTGATTTTAAAAGGTATTGTTTTTTTACATTCCCTTTCTGATGTTTCATTGTTAAAGAAATGCAACCAATTTCTGTATGTTAATTTTGTATCCTGCTACCTTGCTGAATTCATTTATCAGTTGTAGCAGTTTTTGTGTGAAGACAAAATATTTGAATAATACATTGAGTTTGAACTAATAGATCTATTCAATATATAGGCATTGATACATTTTTTGTGTTTGTAGACACATGGAACAATCACAAAGAACTGACCATAAGCAAAGCCACAAAAGACTCATCAATAAAATTTAAGGAATTAACATTATACAGGTTATATTTTCTAACTACAATGAAATAAAATTAGAATTCATAGCAAAACGGTGGTTAATAAAATCCCACAAGTCTGAAAACTAAACAAAGCAGGAAAAAGACACAATATTGTGGAACTTTGAGTTAAAGAAACAATTATTAGGGGAACAATGAAATATTTAGAATCAAATAACAAAGAAATACATGTCAAACTGTGTGGGACAGAGCTAAAGCAGTGCTTAGAAGAAAAATTATAAAGCTCTTAATAAATCATTCCTTGAAAGGATTAATAAGATACATAAATTTCTTGTAAGTCTAACCTATATAAAAAGAAAATGCCAATAAAAAATAGTGAAAAGATAAAATAACTCAACAAAACGGATGTCTAAAATTTAATTTGAAATTTATTTGAAATTTAATTTTCAAATAGATAATATTTATTTGAAATTTAATTTTCAAATAAATAATATAGCCCAGATGAAATATATAAATTTATAGAAAAATAGAAAATTCTATGTTTTTCAAAAATAAATCGAAAATTATTTCCTATTGACTCACAAGAAATTTCCACCATATTTTTGATGAATACGAGAAACCATTCTAAAAATATGTGGAAGAATAAAAGTTCATGAAAAGTTAATTTTGAAAATAAGGAACAAAGTGAGGAGGTGTAACCATTAAGGAACAGTGCAATGTCATAGAAATAAAAACAGTGTGGGACTAGTTCAGGTATAGACAAGTAAACTAATGGAACAGAATAGATAGGCCATAAATGGTTCCATGTATATGCTGGAAGAGCAGATAGAAAAATGAACAAAAGATATGTAGAGATATTTACAAGGGAGAAATATCTAACATGTACAGGAACAGATGCTCAAACTTAATAGTAATCAGAAAATGCATATTTAAATATGTATAAGATACCACTTGATTCCCATTTGAATGGCAAAAATTAGAAAGTGGATGATACCAAATTTGTTCAAGATGTGGATAGATAGGAACTCCATTCCCTATTGGAGAAAGTGTAAATGGTTACAGCTATGCTGGAAAGAAATATCAGAGAAATAAAATATGTTTATACCTTACAGCCCAGTAATTGTTCTTCTGAGGTGTATCTCAGAGAAACCCTTGCACAGGTCCATACATACAGGGACAGATACAAGGATGTTTGTCCTCACGATGTTCTCGGTAGTAGCAAAGGGAGGCCATTGTCACTCACCACGGCAATATGAATAAGTAGAATGTGGATGAGATATTATGCACTAGTTAAAGGAAAAGCGCCAGATAAACAAACTGCCAAATTGATCTTAAAAACAGTATTGAATTAACACAGCAAGAAACATGAGGGATTTATAGCTCAAAACTCTCTATGTACACTTAAACGTACACCCAACAACGATATAATCTACTAGGATATAAAAATATTTGCAGGTTCTTGATAGCAAGCAACAGAAATGAACCCTAGCTGGGCTAGTCAGGAAAGGAAATTATTGGAAGTATGTGAGGAAGGCTGGAAAACCGGGTTCTCAAGATGAGCAGGTGCCGTTGGAGGCTGGGTGGTAGAAACTGCAGAGGACAGCCTGTTTGGATGCCGTCCTGAGCACCAAGGCCAGACACTCCTGTTGAGAAAAACCACTGCATTGAATCCTGGATACCACTGCTGTGAACTGAATGCAGTGCCTTATAACATCAGATTGGCTGAGCCCTAGCTGCTCGGAGGCAATGAGAACATTCTTGAAAATAGAAAGGGGAGTTTGGAAGTCAGCCATTCTATCAATAAAACTCTAATACAACAAAGTATACAATAAGTATCTATGAGCCCATACTTACATAAATAAATGATTGAATAATTAAATAAATGGGGAGGAAGAGAAAGCCCACAGAGAAGAATTAATAATTTATGTAGATTCTCTGTCCTCAAAAAGGTGGAGTACGACTCCCCATCTTTAAGGGTGGGCTGTGGGCATAGTGATTTCCTTCCAAAGAGCCCGGAGTATGGAAATAGGGATAAAAGAATCATTTTGCAATAAAGAAACTTGACAAACACTACCTCAGCCAAGTGTTCAAAGTCAACATCAACAGTGATAAGTCATGCTAATGGCAAGAATGCAAGAAAACTGTTATCTCTGTGGTCTTCCTCCTAAGAAACCCATAACCCCAGTGTAATCACGAGAAAAACATCAGACAAACTCCAGTTGGAGGACATCCTGTGAAATAATAATTAGCACTCCTCAAAACTGTCAGGCTCATCAGAAAGAAGGAAACTTTGAGACACTATCGCAGCCAGGAGGAGCCTAAGGATACATGACTGAATATAGTGTGGTACCCTGGATGGTGTCTTAGCACAGAAAAAGTATAGTTGGCCAACACTAAGGAAATATGAACAAAGTATGGGTTTTAGTTAATAATAACTTATGAATATTATTTCATTAATTGTAACAAATTATAAGATGTCAGTAATAGGGGAAATTGGGTGTGGGTTATAGGGAACCCTCTGTATCATCTTTGCAATTTTTCTGTAAATCTAAAACAGTTCCCCCTCCAAAAGAAAAAAAACTAGTACACCAGGCATAGAAAGGTTAAGTCATTTGTCAAAGATATAAAGTAGTAGGTGACAGAACTGGATTTCAAGTCTGTTCTCTTTCTAGTATACAGTATATTCTAGTATATTGAAATATATAATATATTCTAGTATATTGTGTCACCTCCTACATAATAATGATGATAGAAATGAATCAAAAACATCAAAAAGTCCCTCAAAATCAAAATGTTAGAATAAAAGTCACTATTAGATTAAATAGTTTCTAGTCCTCCCTCCCAGTGCCTCCCCACTCCCCATTGCTCTCTCATCTGAGATTCCATAATACTCGTACTTACCTCTATAGTATCACTTTGCATTTTGCACATAGCATTCTCATGCCTGTTCACATATCCCTCATTCCCATTAGGCTGCCATGTCTTCAAGGGCAATGATCAATTTTATTTACTTGTGTATTATAGAGTAGGGCACATGGTAGGCACTCAATGAAATTTTGTTGAATGAACAAGTTAATGAATGAATGAAAGGAAGACTGACTATAGAAAACCACCTTGACTTAAAGATCGAGGCATCAAGCCGTTAGTCCTTGAAGAGAGGGTAAAAAGGAGTCCACATAAAACCTAGGTGAGACCTGAAACTAAAAATAAAGAAACTTTTACTGTTTTTGTTTGAGTTCAACTGAGAAAACAATTTGCCGTTGGCTCTCTGTCTGCGTAAATAGAAAGGCCAACAAGGACAGCTGCAAGCATATCAAATGATACTGGAAAAGATTCTATCACTTGAGTTGTTGTGAAAATATGGCTAGATGACCAGACAAGGCCAAAAAGAGTGGGCTGTGAGCCAAAGCACAAAATACGAAAATGATTTCTTAACAGTCAATCCACAGAGGCTCTCTGTAGAAAGTAATTTTTATCAAGGACACCATTCAGCTTTCAGTTATTTGAAAGTCTGCCAACCCCCCAAATTTCAATATGTTCAAACAATCTGGCATGCATTAAGTGACTAGGTCAACAACACTTGGATGAAAACCTAAATGCTTAAGGAAATGGCGGATTTTTTCCCTATAATTTTTCTTCCCACATTATGTAAAAAGGAATTTTGATTCAGAAGAAGTAGAAAGAAAATTTTCACTCAGGCCCAGTTGGATAATATTTGTTGGGATTAGAATTGCTACTTTAAACAGAAATGTGTTCTTAAAACATCACAGTATAAAAAATACCTGGGAAAATGCTTTATTTGTTAAGAATAGAGTCATACTCAATGTACGGAACCTGCAAAATACTAAAATGAGACAATCAAAAATAGTAGCAATGCTGTCCAAGCATTTTAAAACGCCAGAAAGATCACTTATAATCTTAGACTTAATTTTACACTCTAACGAAGAGAAAATTATACCAGGAGGGAAGATATTGATGACAAAGCTCCCTTTCCTGCCATTCACCTTCATTCAAGTCAGAGTCTAACAAATACTATGTCTTTTACTAGAAATATGAATAGTGAGTATTTAAAGAGCTACTTTTGACACAAAAACAGAGTAATGGAAGAGTGTAGGCAAGTTCTTATGTTTGGCTCAGAATATCTTTGTTCCATTTATCATCACGTTCCCTTTTACTTCTGAATTTAAAAAAAAGCTGCACATACTGTTTATTTTACTTAGCCAGTTTGGGTCCTATTTGAGTTGTGGAAGCTTCACAGAAAGCATGTAGTAATAAAAGACAGAGACAAGTTGGTTATTAGCAAAGTGACACTTTTCTGCTTTGTGAAACACTCTATAGTAGGAGGATTCTCAGGATTTTTTTTTTTTTTGAAGATGTTGGGGGTAGGAGTTTATTAATTTATTTATTTTTGCTGTGTTGGGTCTTCGTTTCTGTGCGAGGGCTTTCTCTAGTTGCGGCGAGCGGGGGCCACTCTTCATCGCGGTGCGCGGGCCTCTCACTATCGCGGCCTCTCTTGTTGCGGAGCGCAGGCTCAGTAGTTGTGGCTCACGGGCCTAGTTGCTCCGCAGCATGTGGGATCCTCCCAGACCAGGGCTCGAACCCGTGTCCCCTGCATTAGCAGGCAGATTCTCAACCACTGCGCCACCAGGGAAGCCCCAGGATTTTTTGTTTTTTAATGAAATAAATTTGTGTTCTCCCATGTGGGGTTTCCTCCATCTATCCATTCACAAACACATCCACCCTCATTTATCTGTGAATGCAACAGTATTTATTGGGCTTTGGTTATGTGCAAGGCACCATACAAAGTGAGGGCTACTATAAGGGTACGGCACAGAAGAGGTAGCACATTCTGGTGATTACAAGCATAGCCTCAGGAGAAGAGCGCGTGCATTCAAATCCTCACTAGCTGAGTAATCTTGAACAAGTTACTTAGTCTCTTTACATTTCCGTTTCTTCATCTTCATGGCTTATTGTGAGGATTAAACAGGTTAATATACTTCAAAGTACTCAGAAGAAGGCCAAGCACCCCACATGCATTAGTCATCACTATTCACTGGAACATCTTAAATACCTTGCCAAAATTTTCCCCTTTAGGGGCAGAATGGCAACTTTCTGATAACAGGGTTTGTATTAAGAGCAGATGAATTTTAAAGGATAAAATACTAAACTAGAGGGCTTCCCTGGTGGCACAGTGGTTGAGAATCTGCCTGCCGATGCAGGGGACACGGGTTCGTGCTCCGGTCCGGGAAGATCCCACATGCAGAGGAGCGGCTGGGCCCGTGAGCCATGGCCACTGAGCCTGCGTGTCCGGAGCCTGTGCTCCGCAATGGGAGAGGCCACAACAGTGAGAGGCCCGCGTACCCCCCCCCCAAAAAAAATACTAAACTAGAGCCTTTACTACACCTTTTCCAGGGCTGGAATTCTGTAATTCATGAGTCCCTCTCTTCCCCAGATACTCTTCAGGCTAGAGGCCTTCCAACCCAGAGTCTCAGTCCTCCTCTGGTTTCTGATTCAGTCCTGACCAATACATCAAAGAGTAAGATCTCGAGGTAGTCTTCTCGACCTCTGCCTGGTATGTGACAGGGAAGGGCATTTGCCTGTCAGCTAAGCTTCAGCCTCCTTGCAAGTTGGCTCAGTAAACATGATGACTTCTGCCTTGGTTTTCTGGTGAGCACTCTTCTTCACTGGATTAGGAGCTCTAGTCTGAACCTCAACTGAATTGATTCTTCATGTAGATTTTGCTAGCTCTTTGCCCGGAGAAGGTTGGACTTTGTTACCTATACCTTCAACCTCACATCAGGTTCTGCTGGAAATAGATGAAGTCCTGAAATCACTGGCCTCAGCTATCCCTGCTGAGAACTCTTTTCCATTCCATAGCCCACACACTGGATTAGAGCAGGACAGTCCCCCAGGGAGACTGTGAATGGGCTTTTAGCCTACTCTAAAGCAGCATTCCTGCTAGCTTGGTTAGTTTCCTCAGCCTTGGTCTCAGGACTATTGAGCTATGATAATCCCCTGCACATGTACACTGAAACGTCATCATATCAGACTTTTAAAAACAGACAAAATCATGTGTTGAAATCCTTTGGTGCCATAGAAATTAAATGGATAGATTAAACATGCCACATGAAAGAGTATGGATTCAAAAATTTCATGACCATCTCCATGGATTCAATCCAACAAGTAGAATTTACTAAGGGTATTGAGAAGCTAGTCTTTCATTTGAGTACTAAAAATCCAAGTCCATAAGTACAGGGTAAGGGAGATCCTGTTAACAACATGTATAAAGCATTTTGAAGTTTTATCTGCCAATAAATTTAATTCTAGTCTGAAGTGTGACTGCGTAATGGCTCCCAGAGATTTTCAAGTCCTAACTCCTAGAACATGTGAGTGTTCCCTTATATGGAAAAGGGACTTTACAGATGTGATTAAATTAAGGACCTTGAGATGGGAAGATTATCCTGGATTACTGAGATAGGCCTTAAATGTAATTATTGCAAGAAGTATCCTTATAAAAAGGACACAGAGAGAGATTTGACTACGGAAAAGAGAAAATGCGATGTGACAACAGAAGCAGGGGGAGAAATGCAATGTGATACAAGGAAGGGGTCACTAGCCAAGGAACATAGGTGGTCTCCAGAAGCTAGAAAAGACAAGAAAAAAGGTTGTACCTCAGAGCCTCCAGAAGGAACCAACCCTGACAACACCTTGATTTCACCCCTATGAGACTCATTTTGGACTTTTTAAGAAGACCGATAGCATGGAAAAAATGTTTATAAGTACAAAAGGGACATAAAATTGTATATACAGTAGAATAGCAATTATGTAAACACACCAAGAACCTATGCACAGTAATGTCTAGAGGAACGTTTAACACCAAAAGATTTTGGACTTCCAGAGCTGTAAGAGAATACGTTTGGGTTATTTTAAGCCACTAAATTTGTGGCAATTTGTTATAGCATTTATATAAAACTAATATGGACTCAAATTCTGTTCCAGTTGGATCACGTCTGAATTAATAAATTCCATTTGAGTCATTGCATATCAAGAAGGATGTAAGTTTTTTCGAGTGACTCAATTACAAAGAAACTCCAAACCATATCATGAGAGGAATGTTGGAAATAATTGTTTCTACTTAAGAAGCTGTAAGAATTTTGAGATTTCAGATATTTTGAAAGTAATCATGTGGAAAGGGAATTAACTTGCCTTGAATGTCCCTAAATGATGAAACTAGTGCCACAGTTTGTAGTTTCACATTTATTTGTATGATTATTTCTTTACTGTGCTTCTCCTCCACTGTTCTTTAAGTTTCATGATGGCAGAGATCAGATTTGGTCACCATTTTATCCCCGGTGCCTAACAGGAATAGGAGCCACTCAAAAAAAGAGAACTGAACGAGATTTTTTTTTAATCCTCAACTGTGGGAGTTAGTGTACAAGATAGGTTGTTATAACAAAGAGAGTTAAATAATAGTGGTTTACCCAGGAGAGAAATCTTTTTCCTCTCTTCCAAAATAGTCAAAAGGGAGGTGAGCATTCCTGGGCTGGAAAGCACCCAGGTTTCTTCCATCTTACTGCTCTGCCATGTCTGGTGTCTTTCTTGGCCATGTGGTTGGTACTGGCTCGCCTCCTGTCAGCATTCTAGCCGGTGGGAAGGATAAAGTAGCAGGCAAGCTTATCAAGGAGGTGGCACCAGAAGCGCACACATCACTTCCATCCACATATCCCTGTCCACACGTTACATGTTCACACTCAACTGCAAGGAAAGATATAAGATACATCGATAAGGTTGATCGAGATGTGCCCAGTTGAAAGGTGGGGGAATCTATTACTAAGACTGGATATTGAGGGACAGTCTGCAGCAATCTTTTCTCCATCCCAGAAGCAGTAAATTAAAATGGAAGAGAATTTTCCTCATTTATTCTAGGTTCTCCATCCCTTTCCCTAAATGTTTTCTTTCTTTCCTTTTCAAACAGTCCCTGGGCAGGTAATATTTAGGTGATTTATAGGCTAAATTCTCACTGTTCTTAAAAACTGATATTCATCTTTTCTATTACAGTAATTTAAAATATGCATATATACATACTAAAATGATTGCCACCATTAAATATATTTAAACCATGCAAATTACTGTAATTAATTGATATTATTTTCTTTATTTTACATTGGTAATCCAGATTCATTGGCGTATTTTTAGAAAAGTGATTCTATTCCATTGCATGCAAAGTTGTTATTCAGAGATGTTCTATTAAACCATGCAAGTGTCACTACATTAATGCACAGAATCAAGAGATGAACTTTCTACCGGATACTCTAGCAGGCAGCAGTTATCATTAAATCCTTTTATAACGTACCTATCTTTAATTTATGAAAAATGAGATGAAGATAATGAGCAGAGGTTTATTATGGATGAATTGTGAGTGATCTGCTTTTTGAAGGATTCTGCATTTGAACTTTTGGAGAAATTATTTTATACGTATAAATTGTAGTGGTAAATTCAGAACCATTCTCCAGGAAATTTTTTCGGCTCTACCTTCAAAATATAGCCAAAATCTGACTCCTTTTGACTACTTCCGCTGCTTTCATATCCCAGTCCATGTCACAATCACCTTTGACCCAGATCCTTACTGAAACCTTCTACTTGGTCTCTCTGCTTTAATCCCTTTTATAGTCTATTATCTATATGGTACGCAAAGTGATTATTTAAAAATCTAAATCAGAGTAAGTCCCTCCAATGTCTTCCCATCTTACTTAGAATAAAATCTCACATCCTTGCCATGGTCTGCAAAGCTCTATTGTATTAGTCATCAATTGCTACAGAACAAATTACTCCCCAAATGTACCGCCTTTAAAGAAGAACAACCATTTATTATCTCTCACAGTTTCTGTGAGTCAGAAATTATGGCGGGGCTTCACTGGGTGGGTCTGACTCAGGATCTCCCCTGAGAGGCAGTCATGATGTCATCTGGGACTGCAGTCATGTGACGCTCACTCACATGGCTGGCAAGTTAAAGCTGGCTTTTGGCCAAGGCCTCAGTTCCTCACCACATGGACTCTCCTTGGGACTGTTGATTGCCCTCATCATGTGACACCGACTTTCCCCAGAGAGAGTGCTTCCACAGTGAGCCAAGTGAAAACCTCAACGTCTTTTACTGTAAGTCAAACACCATTATCTCCGCAGCATCCTACTGGCTGCATAGGTCCCTCTATTCATTGTAGGAATGCCCAGCACGACAGTGTAGGGATCAGAGGTGGGTCCTAGTGGGACAATCCTGGAGGCTGCCTTTCTGATTTCATCCCCCATCACTCTCTTTCTCACTTCTACTTCCCACACTACCTCTTTGCTCTTTATTAAACAGATTATGTGCATCCTCTCCTCAGGTCTTACATTAAGCTGTTCCAACTGTCAGGCTCACTGCTTCTGCAGATATCCACATGGCTCTTTCCCTCACTTTATTCAGGTTTTTGTGCACATGTAACCTTAACACAGGACCTATTCCTGACTCATCTTGTCAAAAAAAAAAAAAAAAGCCTCACTCCCAGTTCAAGCCAAACTCCCAGTTTTTCCTGCTTTGTTTTTCTCCCCTAAACCTCTCACCACCCAACATATTATATATTTGTTCACTTATTGTCTGTCTTTCCCTCTGAGAATAAGGACCTGGGTCATTACTCTATCTCCAGTGTCTAGAATAGTGCCTGCATATATTGGTGTACACTAAGTATTTTTGAATGAATGAACGGTTAATGAATTCTATGTTAATGAATTCTTTGTAACATCCAAATAAATCTCTGAACATATATAGAAAGAGCATTCTTTAGATTCATCCTTGGCCCAGGCATGGTGAGTACTGCTTAATTTAATAATATAGATAAAAGAACTTCTATCAAATCACTAAATAATTTTTTAAAGACACTTAGGATAAGAAAAATTAAATACAAGGCTACATTGGAAGTGTACTAAAACAAGAATTATGTATGTTTAATTTTGGTCTTGATTGTTCCTTCTTTATATAGGAGAAGGGTTTATAGTCTCAGTGAATTATTTAGTAGATTTAGGGAATTATTTACAGTGTAGCAGTCAAAAAATTAAAAAATTTAGGATTATGTACAATATCTTGGAGAGCAAAGAAGATGCTGAATTCTCCCGTAATTTCACAATGATATAGTATGTGATTTTTAGAATTATAATGAAGAAAATATCTGGGCAGAAAGTAAGGGCTCCTCTGTAAGGGACAAGAGATCTGAGCATGTCACCTGCTTTATCAGTGGAGATATTTTGTTTGAAGAAGTTACAGCATTTGTCTCCTCGAATTAACCTTTTCTTGAGTCTCTCAAGTTTTAGGTAGGAAAGTTTGTTTAGTTGCTGTAAGTGATTTTACATTGGTCCCAAAGGAAATTGTCCCTGAGGAACTCCTGAAATAACATATGCATGCTCTTTTCATCTCTGTATAGAGAAACTAAAATATTGGGTAGATTTAAATAATTACATTTTTCTTTTGCGGTTCTAACCCTCATTTTAGTCTGAAGGACATTTGAAATGATCTTGAACATGATACCACCCTGTGAGAGACCTGAGAGGCTTGGAAACCTCTGCTTGGTTTACAAAACATTAGGTCACATGGTCATGTGATCCATTGCTCACATCCCTTAATTTTACCTGTTCTTAACAGAAACTGCTGAAAGACTAGTTGAGGAAACAAGAAGATAGAATTTTTTTCTGTGAAGCAGTTAAATTGAAGTTAACTTCCTTGTGTTCCCTTCTGAAAAATGTGGTGTCAGTAGCTAATGTATCATTGGAAACCACTGCAATTTCACTTTGGAGAGAGAGGCTTGCTCCACGTGGAGGTTGCTGAAGTGTGTTCATCCACACCAGACACATCAGTTCTATTATCTCCTCAGAAAAGTAAAAAACAAGCAAGAGAAAAAGGAGAGAAAAGAAAGAAAGGAAGGAGGGAAGAAGAATGAATAAAAGAGAGAGAGAATCCTAATTAATATGGAAAAGTTCTTTGGAGTTATTTAATAAGTCTAGTCCATTTTATCAATAGATGGATTTAAAGTCATTTAGTTACTTGAATTTCAAAAGGACCTCACTGAAAGGGCAGTCACCGTCATAATGTGGAACTTTGCTAAAGACTACAATGACCTAGTTAGAATCAAACTACAGAATGTATTATAGTTCTTCTGGTTTCTCAGTTCTGAATATCTTTCTTCAGGAGTTTTTCCTCCTTTCACATTCCCTGGCTAGGGCCTTATGGAAGATGCTATCACAAATGATAGGAGAAACTATAATGGAGGTACAAATAGAAGCTTTTTTATCCATGGCATTTTATAGGCAAATAACTTATCATTCTTATTGAATTTTGGACTGAATTTTGCACCCCCCCCATTCATATGTTGAGGGCCTAATCCCCAATGTGATGGTATTTGGAGATGGAGCCTTTGAGAGACAATTAGGTTAAATGAGGTCATGAGAATGGAGCAACCCATGATGGAATTAGTGACCCTAGAAGAAGAGGGAGATCAGTGCCCTCTTTTTGCCTTGTGAGGAAACAGCCATTTGCAAGCCAGGAAGGGGCCCTAACCAGACACTGATCTGCCCACATGGTGATCTTGGATTTCCCAGCCTCCAGAACTATGAGAAATAAATGCTGTTCAAGCCACTGTCTATGGTACTTTGTTATAGCAGCCCAAACTGACTAAGACATTTTTCTTTGGCAGTGCATGTAGAATAATTGAAAAACACCATTTGGGCCTCCAGATCTCTAATAGAAGCAAGAATTCAACAAGATGAAAGGAATTATCTTTTAATAGTTTTATAGGTTCTTATTTTATAAGGCCCTCATAAACTTAAAAGCAAAAACAGTCTTTAACATAGAACAAGGGCACAATTCTTCAGAATGATTATAGTACTCAATTGAAAAATAATCTAGAGGATGCAATAAGTGTTATTAGTGGCAATAATAGCTGTCATCATTATCTATGATAGATACTTATAGACTGTTCACTGAATGTACTGAATTTTGCTCCTTAGAATTCCCTTTGTCACTGAGTCATTTTCTAAGATGAGCTGGGCAGGGTATCTGAATCCCTTTGGTAGGATTTTAAAAACACGTATAGCTTTCCTCCAGGACTTTATACACCTAGCAGGTCCCCTCATTCATCATGAGATCCCTGTTCGGGTGACCCACTGGTAATGGTGAGATGTGTCGTATCTTTTGATGTGTTGGGGTGGAAAAGAATTAAGAATAGGTTTCTACAACCAAAAGAACTGCTACTTCTGTTCCGTCTATTTCATTATTGCAGTTTGGGTCAGTTAGGTTATAAACCAACACCTCTCCATCCTGTTCATTCCTGTCTCAAGACAGACTGATGATAACTGCAATGTAAATACACAGCTGATCTCCTGCTGCTCTTTAATACAACTGGACTGCTTCTCCTTACCATCAGTTTATCTGATCCAGAAAATAGTAATTTATTTTTAGACTGATCTTCGAAAACCCAAATCAGGAGAGAAAATATCATGCAAAAAAATTCATATGATGCATTCCAGAACCAACCAAAATGATAGAGAATTAGTCACTATTTGGTATTCTTTGTCAATACCATCCTTGAACACAGCTTGAACTTGAAGTTAACTCTTTTTTGCAAATTGTGTCCTTATACTCTTCTAGGTAATTTCAGAATATATCTTCTACTTTTACTACCAATTGGTAATATGCACACACGCTGTATTCTCAGAATCTACTTTAACCTAATTCTAATTGTGCATAATCAAGGTATCCCCCCAAAATCATTGCATATTAATTTTGCCTTACGTGTACCTACAAACAGAATTAATTAAAGAAACTTGAAATAAGAAATACCAGAAATTCAAAATCACTAAGTCAACATACTTATTTTTACTCAGATGATAAATGCTGAAATATTTTCAAAGCTGGAACACATAATATTTATATAATTACACAATGTTTCAATAATTATTTACATGTAGCCCAAATTAAAGGATTGTGTACATAATTTATTCACTTGTTTATTTAAAATGTTCTATGGCATAAATTCATTAGCATAGTGTATTTTTTTAATAAATTTATTTATCTTTGGCTGCTTTGGGTCTTCATTGCTGTGCGCAGGCTTTCTCTAGTTGTGAAGAGCAGGGGCTACTCTTCGCTGCGGTGCGCAGGCTTCTCATTGCGGCGGCTTCTCTTGTTGCAGAGCACGGGCTCTAGGTGCATGGGCTTCAGTAGTTGTGGCACGCAGGCTCAGTAGTTGTGGCTCGTGGGCTCTAGAGCACAGGCTCAGTAGTTGTGGCGCACGGGCTTAGTTGCTCTGCAGCATGTGGGATCTTCCTGGACCAGAGATCGAACCCGTATCCCCTGCAATGGCAGGCAGCTTCTTAACCACTGCACCACCAGGGAAGCCCAACATAGTGTATTTTTAAAGTTCACATGAAAGTTAGGGTTGCCATGCAGTTAAAACTTGGGGCTAGTTCTCATCAATCATCTGTGGGAGTCAGTAAAGTGGGTACCTGGGTTTAACCCCAAAACTACCAGTCATTAGCTATGGTCAGGTTACTTAATTCACTCTGTGTCTGAGTTTCCTTATCTGTAAAATGAGGCTAATACCAATACCTAATTCACTGCATTGTTGTGAAAACAGTCCAACAACTGATTTGACTTCATGATTGTATGTTATTTTAATGACCTTATTTTAATGAATAAATATTTGAGAACAATTTCATATTACTAATGCAAACAGGGACTTTACAAGACCATTTTTTCCACCTGCATAAAAGCATCAATAATTGAGAGAATTAAGTGAATGATTGTCCCTTCTCCCTAAAATAATCTAAACAACCCCCTTGATTTTAGTTCTGGTAAAAGTGACCCTCCCTCTGCCTCCCCAAACCTTACAGGAATTATTTGAATACAGAGATAGTAAATAAGAAACCATAAAGCTATTTTTTTTTAAAGAGTACAGACTTTGGAATCAATAGACCTGAATTTTGAGGAGCTTCCTCTTCATAATAGGGTGATTTGGGGGCAAATTCATTAAATTCGAAATATGGTAATGAGTTTAGTGTAGGTAAATTCTGGCAAGTGGCAGGCACTCAGTATATAATAGTTCTTATGAATCCATAAATCCTTTTTTCTGACTGTCTTAATACTTTTATTTTATGAGAACTTTGTATGAGATATGAAGCTTAAATAAATAATCCATTGCCTTAAATTTATAAATTTTTTGTTCCTTAATTATTATTTTAACAGTATTCATTGTCATTAAAATTTGCCTGGCATACAAAGATGATATGCTATGTATAATTATATTTTCTAGACTAATTATTCTGTTGAGGATTGTGAAATATCAAAAGAAAGTTATATCATTGATTTAATTGTTGCCTAAGTCTAAAATATATACAGGGGTATATAGATGAAATGGAGAAACAGGAAAATGGGAAGATCAATGGATGGGGAGATAATGCAGCCTCTATGAGGCGATGGGGCAAAAAACATGTGAAGCCATAAATTCTGTCCTGAGGGAAACAGAAGCTATAATCCATGCTAGATATGTCAAGAGACTAAATGGTACAGTGTCATGTTATTCATTCTGGAGGTCCTGTGGATTTTGTTGCAGTGATTTAGAAAGGGGTTGATCTTAAGTAGTTTTGCTCCCAGTAAAAGACTGTTGGCTGGTTCATTAAACAAAAATCAAAGTTTATCTTGAAAAACAAGGCCATTTATCTGGTGATTTCTCAAATACATGATAACATACAACTTTGAATGTGCCATTCATGGAGACATTTTTGAACAGCTCTTTTCAGTGAACCAAATTTGGCATGTTAAACAGCCTATAGAAAGGTCTGTGAAACTATCACTTGTAAATGAAATCTTGGAAGCTGTTTCTTGGATATATACTGTTTTGTTTTTTTTTTTTGTGGTACGCGGGCCTCTCACTGCTGTGGCCTCTCCCGTTGCGGAGCACAGGCTCTGGACGCGCAGGCTCAGCGGCCATGGCTCACGGGCCCAGCCGCTCCACGGCATGTGAGATCCTCCCGGACCGGGGCACGAACCCGTGTCCCCCGCATCGGCAGGCGGACTCTCAACCACTGTGCCACCAGGGAAGCCCGGATATATACTTTTATAAAGCTGTTTCTTGGTTATATACTTTTTTGAAAGATAGGAAATCATAACCCTACATAATCAACTTAGTCTACACACATACCAGCTCCTGCTCAAGAGAGGAGGAGCTGTGCCAATGTTTTATTGGCAGATTCAAGGACTAAGAGAAATGCCACTTTGAGAAACTATGGCATTTATGAGCCATAAGAATAAAGCCTAAACAATTGAGAGTCGATGTTATGCGTTGATTAGATGTAGGAGTTCCAAAAATGCAAAGTTTGCTGCACTATTCATGAATTATAACCCAATATGCATATTTATGCTGGTTATGTTGCTTCCACAATATTTTCTTTCCAAAATCTTTGCCAAAGTTGTAAGGCCCAGCAGTTACCCATCACACAGCTGATGTTGCTAGAAGCTTGGTGGTGAACGAACAGTAGAAGCTTCTATTCTTCATCACATGGAAATTGCAATAAATTCTGTAAGGAAGCAAATGATTTCTGTCACCTGTAATTGATGTCCAGGGTATTCAGTTCTGTTGAGCCAATTCTGGCTATTTAAGTAAAAAGAAATACATAATCAGAGGAAACCGGCATTACTTTTAGGGATAAATGTTTGAAATATCAACCATATAATAAAGTATAAAAATAAAATACGAAGCTATTGTTCTGGATGGAGCAAGACTCACTGAAGAAAAACGTAGTGATGCTAATGTTCATGTGGCAGGAACGACAGAAATGCTTCTCTTCCTCCTCCCTTCTAACACATATTCGCTGGTCACATTTGAATCTTTGGGTCCATGATATGTAGTACCCTAAAAGACAGAATGAACACAGTCCCCTTACCTTTTCCAAACACCACACAAACCTTGATTCATGTCACTACAGCTGACTCTGCCCCTGCCTCTGGAAGTCTATAGCTAGCAGCTCATCATGAAACCACTGTATTAAAGCATTTTTTCTTTTCTTATTATTTTAAAATTAATTAATTAATTTTTTGGCTGCGTTGGGTCTTCGTTGCTGTGCGTGGACTTTCTCTAGTTGCGGCGAGCGGGAGCTACTCTTTCTTTGCGGTGTGCAGGCTTCTCATTGCAGTGGCTTCTCTTGTTGTGAAGCACGGGCTCTAGGCATGCGGACTTCAGTAGCTGTGGCATGCAGGCTCAGTAGTTGTGGCTCACGGGCTCTAGAGCGCAGGCTCAGTAGTTGTGGCGCACGGGCTTAGTTGCTCCGTGGCATGTGGGATCTTCCGGACCAGGGCTCAAACCGTGTCCCCTATATTGGTAGGCAGATTCTTAACCACTGCCCCACCAGGGAAGTCCCAAAGCATTTTTTCATATATAAAAAATAATATATCATCACTGTAGGAAAATTGAGAAAGACTGAAAAGTATAAAGAAAATAGAAATCATCCATAAGCCCATCATCTAGAGATATCCAATATTATATTTTAATATTTTTTCTTTTCAGTCCTTTTATGTGTATGTATATTTTTCTTTTACAAAACTGAAATCATACTGTATATCTTTTTTTTTTACCTTGGTATAATATCAGAAACATTTTCTTTTTTAAATTTATGTATTGTTGATTTACAATATTATATTAGTTTTGGGTTTGTGACATAGGGATTCACTATTTTTGCAGCTTATACTGTATCAGAAGTTATTACAAGATAATGGTTATAATTCCCTATGCTATATGATACATCTTTGTTGCTTATCTATTTTATACATAGCAGTTTGTAACTTTAATCCCTACCCCTAATTTGTCGTTTCCCCCTTCACTATCCCCTTTGGTAACCACAACTTTGTTTTCCGTATCTGTAAGTCTGTTTCTGTTTTGTATATACATTCATTTGTATTATTTTTTAGATTCCACTTATCAGTAATATACAGAATTTGTTTTTGTCTGACTTATTTCACTAAGTATAATATTCTCTAGGTCCAACCACATTGCTGCAAATGGCAGAATTTCATTCTTTTTATGGCTTAGTAATATTCCATTGTATGTATATATAATACACCTTCTTTATCCATTTGTCTGTTGATGGGCACTTGGGTTGCTGCCATGACTTGGTTGTTGTAAATAGTGCTGCCATGAACATTGGGGTGCATGTATCTTTTCAGATATATACCCAGGAGTGGAATTGTTGGATTGTATGGTAGTTCTATTTTTAGTTTTTTGAGGAACTTCCATACTGTTAGTGGCTGAACCAATTTACATTGTGTTCCCCTTTCCCATATCGTCACCAATGTTTGTTACTTGCAGACTTTTTTTTTCATTTTATTTATTTATTTATTTATATACAGCATGTTCTTATTAGTTATCTATTTTATACATATTAGTGTATATATATCAATCCTAATCTCCCAATTCATCCCCCCACACCCCCACCCTGCTTCCCCCCACTTTGTGTCCATACATTTTTTCTCTACCTCTGTGTCTCTATTTCTGCCTTGCAAACCAGTTCATCTATACCATTTTTCTAGATTCCACATATATGCATTAGTAAGTGATATTTGTTTTTCTTTTTCTGACTTACTTCACTCTGTATGAGTCTCCAGGTCCATCCACATCTCTATGAATGACCCAATTTCGTTCCTTTTTATGGATGAGTAATATTCCATTGTCTATATGTACCACATCTTTATCCATTCATCTGTCAATGGGGACTTAGGTTGCTTCCATGACCTGGCTATTGTAAATAGTGCTGAAATGAACATTGGGGTGCATGTCTCTTTTTAAATTATGGTTTTCTCTGGGTATGTGCCCAGTAGTGAGATTGCTGGGTCATATGGTAATTCTATTTTTAGTTTTTTAAGGAACCTCCCTACCATTCTCCATAGTGGATGTATCAATTTACATTCCCACCAACAGTGCAAGAAGGTTCCTTTATCTCCACACCCTGTCCAGCATTTGTTGTTTGTAGATTTTCTGATGATGCCCATTCTAACTGGTGTGAGGTGATACCTCATTGTAGTTTTGATTTGCATTTCTCTAATAATTAGTGATGTTGAGCAGCTTTTCATGTGCTTCTTGGCCATCTGTATATCTTCTTTGGAGAAATGTCTATTTAGGTCTTCTGCCCATTTCTGGATTGGTTTTTTTTTTTTTAATATTGAGCTGCACGAGCTGTTTATATATTTTGGAGATTAATCCTTTGTCTATTGATTCATTTGCAAATATTTTCTCCGTTTCTGAGGGCTGTCTTTTTGTCTTGTTTGTAGTTTCCTTTGCTGTGCAAAAGATTTTAAGTTTCATTGGTTCCATTTGTTTATTTTTGTTTTTATTTCCATTAGTCTAGGAGGTGGGTCAAAAAAGATCTTGCTGTGATTTATGTCAAAGAGTGTTCTTCCTATGTTTTCCTCTAAGAATTTTATAGTGTGCAGTCTTACATTTAGGTCTTTAATCCATTTTTAGTTTAGTTTTTTGTATGGTGTTAAGGAGTGTTCTAATTTCATTCTTTTACATGTAGCTGTCCAGTTTTCCCAACACCACTTATTGAAGAGACTGTCTTTTCTCCATTGTTTATCCTTGCCTTCTTTGTCGTAGGCTAGTTGACCATATGTGCGTGGGTTTACCTCTGGGCTTTCTGTCCTGTTCCATTGATTGATATTTCTGTTTTGTGTGCTAGTACCATAGTGTCTTGATTACTGTAGCTTTGTAGTATAGTCTGAAGTCAGGGAGTCTGATTCCTCCAGCTCCGTTTTTCTTTCTCAAATTGCTTTGGCTATTCAGGGTCTTTTGTGTCTCCGTACAAATTGTAAGATTTTTTTGTTCTATTTCTGTAAAAATTTATATTGGTAATTTGATAGGAATTGTATTGAATCTGTAGATTGCTTTGGGTAATATAGTCATTTTCACAAAATTGATTCTTCCATTCCACAAATATGGTATATCTCTCCATCTGTTTGTGTCATCTTTGATTTCTTTCATCAGTGTCTTATCATTTTCTGAGTACATGTATTTTACCTCCTTAGGTAGGTTTATTCCTAGGTATTTTATTCTTTTTATTGCAATGCTGAATGAGATTGTTTCCTTAATTTCTCTTTCGATCTTTCATTGTTAGTGAATAGGAATAGAAGAGATTTCTGTGCATTAATTTTGTATCCTGCAACTTTACCAAATTCATTGATTAGCTCTAGTAGTTTTCCAGTGACATCTTTAGGATTCTCTATGTATAGTATCATGTCATCTGCAAACAGTGACAGTTTTACTTCTTTTCCAATTTGTATTCCTTGTATTTCTTTTTCTTCTCTGATTGCCATGGCTAAGACTTCCAAAACTATGTTGAATAACAGTGGTGAGAGTGGACATCCTTGTCTTGTTCCTGATCTTAGAGGAAAAGCTTTCAGTTTTTCACCATTGGGAATGATGTTTGCTGTGGTTTTGTCATATATGGCCTTTATTATGTTGAGGTAGGTTCCTCTATGCCCACTTTCTGGAGAGTTTTTATCATAAATGGGTATTGAATTTTTTCAGAAGCTTTTTCTGAAAGCTTTCTGAAACCATGATCATATGGTTTTTATTCTTCAGCTTGTTTATATGGTATATCACATTGATTGATTTGCATGTATTGAAGAATCCTTGCATCTCTGGCATAAATCCCATTTGATCATGTTGTATGATTCTTTTAATGTGTTGTTGGATTCTGTTTGCTAGTATTTTGATGAGGATTTTTGCATCTATATTCATCAGTGATATTGCTCTGTAATTTTCCTTTTTTGTAGTATCTTCATCTGGTTTTGGTATCAGGGTGATGGTGGCCTCGTAGAATGAGTTTGGGAATGTTCCTTCCTCTGCAGATTTTTGGAAAAGTTTGAGAAGGATGGGTGTTAGCTCTTCTCTAAATGTTTGATAGAATTCACCTGTGAAGCCATCTGGTCCTGGACTTTCGTTTGTTGGAAGAATTTTAATCACAGTTTCAATTTCATTACTTGTGATTGGTCTGTTCATATTTTCTATTTCTTCCTGGTTCAGTCTTGGAAGGTTATACCTTTCTAAGTATTTCTCCATTTCTTCCAGGTCGTCCATTTTATTGGCATAGAGTTGCTTGTAGTAGTCTCTTATGATACTCTGTATTACTGTGATGTCTGCTGTAACTTCTCCTTTTTCATTTCTAACTTTATTGATTTGCATCCTCTCCCTGTTTTTCTTGATGAGTCTGGCTAAAGATTTATCAGTTTTGTTTATCTTCTGAAAGAACCAACGTTTAGTTTTATTAATCTTTGCTATTATTTTCTTTGTTTCTATTTCATTTATTTCTGCTCTGATCTTTATGATTTCTTTCCTTCTACTAACTTTGAGTTTTGTTTGTTCTTCTTTCTCCAGTTCCTTTAGGTGTAAGGTTAGATTGTTTATTTGAGATTTTTCTTGTTTCTTGAGGTAGGATTGTATTGCTATAAACTTCCCTTTTAAAACTGCTTTTGCTACATCCCATAGGTTTCGGATCATCGTGTATTCATTGTCATTTGTCTCTAGGTAGTTTTTGATTTCCTCTTTGGTTTCTTAAGTGATCTCTTGATTATTTAGTAACGTATTGTTTTGCCTCCATGTGTTTGTGTTTTTTACATTTTTTCCCCCTGTAATTGATTTCTAATCTTATAGCATTGTGGTCGGAAAAGATGCTTGATATGATTTCAATTTTCTTAAATTTACCAAGGCTTGATTTGTGACCCAAGATGTGATTTTTCCTGGAGAATGTTCCATGTGCACTTGAGAGAAAGTGTAATCTGCTGGTTTTGGGTGGAATGTCCTATAAATATCAATTAAATCTCTCTGGTCTATTGTGTCATTTAAACCTTGTCTTTCCTTACTAGTTTCTGTCTGGGTGATCTGTCCATTGGTGTAAGTGAGGTGTTAGAGTTCCCCACTATTATTGTGTTACTGTCAATTTGCTATTTTATAGCTGTTAGCATTTGCCTTATGTATTGATTTATGTATTGCATAAATATTTACAATTGTTATATCTTCTTCTTGGATTGATCCCTTGATCATTATGTAGTGTCCTTCCTTGTCTCTTGTAACATTCTTTATTTTAAAGTCTATTTTATCTGATATGAGTATAGCTACTCCAGCTTTCTTTGATTTCCATTTGCATGGAATATCTTTTTCCATCCCCTCACTTTCAGTCCATATGTGTCCCTAGGTCTGAAGTGGTTCTGTTGTAGAGAGTATATATATATGGGTCTTGTTTTTGTATCTATTCAGTGAAACAGTGTCTTTTGGTTGGAGCATTTAATACATTCACATTTAAGGTAATTATCAATATGTATGTTCCCATTACCAGTTTCTTAATTGTTCTGGGTTAGTTTTTGTAGGTCCTTTTCTTCTCTTGTGTTTCCCACTTAGAGAAGTTCCTTTAGCATTTGTTGTAAGGCTGGTTTAGTGGTGCTGAATTCTCTTAGCTTTTGCTTGTATGTAAAGCTTTTGATTTCTTTGTCGAATCTGAATGAGATCCTTGCCAGGTAGAGTAATCTTGGTTGTAGGTTCTTCCCTTTCACCACTTTAAATATATCATGCCACTCCCTTCTGGCTTGTAGAGTTTCTGCTGAGAAATCAGCTGTTAACCTTATGGGAGTTCCCTTGTATGTTATTTGTCATTTTTCCCTTGTGGCTTTTTATAATTTTTCTTTAATTTTTGTCAATTTTTTTACACTGTGTCTCAGTGTGTTTCTCCTTGGGTTTATCTTGCCTGGGTCTCTCAGCGCTTCCTGGACTTCTTGGGCGGCTATTTCCTTTCTCATGTTAGGGAAGTTTCTGACTATAATCTTTTCAGATATTTTCTCGGGTCCTTTCTCTCTCTCTTCTCCTTCTGGGACCCCAAAATATGAATGTTGGTGCATTTAATGTTGTCCCAGAGATCTCTTAGGCTGTCTTCATTTCTTTTCATTCTTGTTTCTCTATTTTGTTCTGCGACAGTGAATTCCACCATTCTGTCTTCCAGGTCACTTATCCATTCTTCTACCTCAGTTACTCTGCTATTGATTCCTTCTGGTGTATTTTTCATTTCAGTTATTGTATTGTTCATCTCTGTTTGTTCTTTCATTCTTCTAGGTCTTTGTTAAACATTTCTTGCATCTTCTCGATCTTTGCCTGCATTGTTTTTCTGAAGTCCTGGATGATCTTCACTATCATTATTTGGAATGCTTTTTCTGGAAGTTGCCTATCTCCACTTCATTTAGTTGTTTTTCTGGGGTTTTATCTTGTTCCTTCATCTAGTACATAGTCCTCTGCCTTTTCATTTTGTGTATCTTTCTGTGAATGTGGTTTTCATTCCACAGGCTGCAGGACTGTAGTTCTTCTTGCTTCTGCTGTCTGCCCTCTGGTGGATGAGGCTATCTGAGAGGCTTGTGAAAGCTTCCTGATGGGAGGGACTGGTGGTGGGTAGGCTGGGTGTTGCTCTGGTGGGCAGAGCTCAGTAAAACTTTAATCTGCTTGTCTGCTGATGGGTGGGGCTGGGTTCCCTCCCAGTTGGTTGTTTGGCCTGAGGTCACACAGCACTGGAGCCTTCGGGCTTTTTGTTGGGGCTAATGACAGTCTCCGGGATGGCTCGCACCAGGGAGTACTTCTCAGAACTTGTGCTGCCAGTGTCCTTGTCCCTGCGGTGAGCCACAGCCACCCCCCACCTCTGCAGGAGATCCTCCAACACTAGCAGGTAGGTCTGGTTCAGTGTCCTATGGGGTCACTGCTCCTTCCCCTGGGTCCTGATGCGCACACTACTTTGTGTGTGCCCTCCAAGAGTGAAGTCTCTGTTTCCCCCAGTCCTACTGAAGTCCTGCAATCAAATCCCACTAGCCTTCAAAGTCTGACTCTCTGGAATTCCTCCTCCCATTGCCTGAACCCCAGGTTGGGAAGCCTGACGTGGGGCTCAGAACCTTCACTCCAGTGGGTGGACTTATGTGGTATAATTGTCCTGCAGTTTGTGAGTCACCCAGCCAGTGGTCATGGGATTTGATTTTATCGTGATTGTGCCCCTCCTACCATGTCACTGTGGCTTCTTTGTCTTTGGTTGTGGGGTAATTTTTTTGTTAAGTTCCAGTGTCTTCCTGTCAATGATTGTTCATTAGCTGTGATTCTGGTGCTCTCAAAAGAGGGAGTTAGTGCACGTTCTTCTCCTCCACCATCTTGAACCAATCTCAAAATATTCATTTTCTATACCTTTCTACCTTGTCAGACTGGCTTTTGTTCAGGATTTCCAAGCTGCTATAGTTCTGAGAGTAATTCTCATCTCTTCACTTCTCCAGTCCTTCTGAAAATTATGAATCAGCAACTCATCTAGGTCCATGGATTTCAGTAGTGAAAAGCGGTCAAAAATGCCTGGCTTCATGGAATTTATACAGGAACTGAATTGGCAGGCACTTTTGATCTTAGACTTCCCAGCCTCCAGAACCGCAGATTGATTTTATTGACTGCTTCCAGGAAACGGGACACTCCCACGTCTTAGCTATGTGACTTTTTTTTGATGAATGGCACAAAGCTTTCCTCTGCAGTAAGGATGAATGCTCTTGCCATTGTTTTTTAAAAATACTCCAGGAATTTCCTCTCTGTGGAATTCTTTTTAACATGAACTCAGACCTAGATTTTTGTTTTATGGGGTAAAATTTTCAACATGTACTTAAAGCATTTCCTCGCAAACCAGCAGGGAAGATCCTTGAGGACAGGGAATATCCTTGTTTCTCTAGTGCTTATTACAATGTCTGGTCCATCTCAGAAACTCAGTGTGTAATCGGGAAGAACAAATTTGACTCCATACTGGATCGGTTTCTTTTACTTTAACCTTTGTATTTGATTACTTTTGCTTAGTCGTACTAGCTCAAGCAGGCATGAAACCAAGCAGGACCCTGTGGGGCCCTCCCAAGTACAAATCCTTCTTGTGTCCCTCTACTTGCAGACTTTTTAATGATAACTGTTCTGACAGGTGTGAAGTGATATCTCATTATTGTTTTGATTTGCATTTCTTTAATGATTAGCAATGTTGAGCATCTTTTCATGTGCCTGTTAACCATCTATATGTCTTCTTTGGAAAGGTGTCTATTCAGGTCTTCTGCCCACTTTTTGATTAGGTTGTTAGTTATTTTGATATTGAGTTGTATGAACTGTATATATTTTGGATATTAACCCCTCATTGCCTACATCATTTGCAAATTTTTTTTCCCATTCAGTAGGTTGTCTTTTTGTTTTGTTGATGGTTTCCCTTGCTGTGCAAAAGAGAAACATTTTCTGTTGTCACTAGTCATTGGTATAATAGCTGTAGAATATTTCATTGAATAAATGACTTTAATTTACTAAAATTTTTCATATTATTAAATTTTCTCTATTACAAATAGTGCTGCAGTGTGTAATACTGAATACAAATTTTTATGACTCTGATGATTTCTTTATGTGATGTTCCTGAAAGGTCCTAAGAGTAAAATTACTAGGTCAAAAAGTATAAATAAATAATTATTGATTAATGAATGACTTATTAGCTTAGAACACATATATAGAAGTTGTTTCTGTGTGTTTTTTTTCTTTCTGAAGGGTTTCTGTTCTGTTTTGGATAATTCACTACACAAAGGCATTATAATGCTAAGGGGACCCAAGGGAAAAAAATCCGTTATGAATTTTAGGTTCCCTTTGTGGTCACCTCTTTACACTGGAGCTTTCTCAACTGACTGTATCCCAAATTAGTTGATGCCTATAGACCTTAAAGATGAATCAGGCTTACACAACTTGATTATAATGCAGCAGTTCAAATTTATTCTCAAATGTTGTATTTAAAATGTCAGGGCATAGACGTATATACACTACCAAACATAAGGTAGATAGCTAGTGGGAAGCGGCCGCATAGCACAGGGAGATCTGCTCGGTGCTTTGTGACCACCTGGAGGGGTGGGATAGGGAGGGTGGGAGGGAGGGAGACGCAAGAGGGAAGAGATATGGGAACATATGTATATGTATAACTGATTCACTTAGCTGTAAAGCAGAAACTAACACACCATTGTAAAGCAATTATACTCCAATAAAGATGTAAAAAAAATAAAAATAAAAAGCCAAAAAAATAAATAAATAAAATAAAATAAAATAAAATAAAATGTCAGGCTGTGAATGATGTAGTAGCATGCTTTAAAAACGTTGGTAGTACTTGTGCCTGGTCTCTGAATGCCTAGCCAATCTTATGAAGAGTCAAGATGACACTCAATTAACCCCTTCAAAAGTAAGTCTTGGGGCTTCCCTGGTGACGCAGTGGTTGAGAATCTGCCTGCCTAATGCAGGGGACACAGGTTCGAGCTCTGGTCTGGGAAGATCCCACATGCCGCGGAGCAACTGGGCCCTTGAGCGACAGCTACTGAGCTTGCGCGTCTGGAGCCTGTGCTCCGCAACAAGATAGGCCGCGACAGCGAGAGGCCCACGCACCGCGATGAAGAGTGGCCCCGGTCACCGCAACTAGAGAAAGCCCTCGCACAGAAATGAAGACCCAGCACAGCCAAAAAAATAAATTTTTTTTTTTTAATCTTTTTTTCTCTCTGGGGTACCTTGATAACAGTTCTTTAAAAGGAAACACATGTGCATTTACCAGTTTCCACAACTACTGCCTATTGGTTTTCTGATCAGATGGACCAGAATCCAGTTTTCTCAAGGACTCAGGGGAATGCGTATTCTCTCCTTTTCTCTATTGGCAGCATGGCCAACCTGCCCAGAGGGGAGAGGGCTGGCCTAGGAATAATAGGTCCTGGCATCGGAGAAAGGTGTTCTTGTGTAAATCCCACCCATGACACCTCTGGGAGGCAGGGTAATGTGCTCTGGCTCACCAGTGTTCGCTGTGGCCAGGTCGCGTGCGTTCATGATCCTAGTTGCACTGCACATAAATGTTATGACCACAGGCAAACTGCTTAACCCAGCAGCCACTTTGTGTTTCTATTGTCTCATTCTTGTGAGGGATTGTGATAATGGCATCTACCTGATAAGGTTGTTCTGAGGATGAAATAAGATAAAGCATGTAAAGAGTATAGAACAGTGCCTACTGTTAATAAATGCTTAATAAAAGCCAAATATTAATTTTATTTATTTATTTTTATATTAATACTTTTATTTTTTAAAAACATCTTTATTGGAGTATAATTGCTTTACAATGGTATGTTAGTTTCTGCTGTATAACAAAGTAAATCAGCTCTACATACACATATATCCCCATATCCCCTCCCTCTTGCCTCTCCCTCCCACCCTCCCTATCCCACCCCTCTAGGTGGTCACAAAGCACCAAGCTGATCTCCCTGTGCTATGTGGCTGCTTCCCACTAGCTATCTATTTTACACCAAATGTTAATTTTAGAGGAGAAAGAACCTGCTCTTAGTTGTACCTTTGGAAACATAAACAACTTGGAATCAAGTTTATATGTCCTAATCCGTGCAGTCATGCATGCAGACATTCATTCAACAAGCACGGTACTCTGCTCAGTACTAAGAGAAGATAAACAATAAAAATGAGGTTATATGTGTGTAAAGAATTAATATGGTGCTTATACTCAATAAATGACATTGTGATTATTATGAAATTATAGATAATGTGTGTGTTAGAAATAGTCATGATTACAGATAGTGTGAATTAAAAATTGTTCTTCTAAGTCAAAATTTATTTTAGAACAAACTTGGACCTGGAGGAGGTGTGAATTCAGTGATGCTAAGAAACTTTGCATCTCAGTGGATGCTCTCTGGCTCAGCTATTAAAGCACAATGTACATTTTAATCAAGTTGATGGATTTCAAGCTTGGAGAAACTTTGTGTGTCTGAGAAAGAAATATGATGGTTTATTGAAAGGACATATTTATTTGTTGCAGTGCTAAATTTTCATGTCATTTTTGCAGGTAAACCATGGGGCGGGGTGGGGAGAGGAAGAGGAGAGAAAAAAAGTCCTCTGTGGGGGCTGTTCCACATAGGATTGATGTACTTTCTGAAATGAATGTTAGTGGAAGGTGAAAAGTCAGCACAACACAGCAGACATGTGAAAGAGTGACCAATATATTGCATCTGGTACAGCATTCTCTGAGGAAATGGAAATGTGCATGGTAGAAGAAGAAAAGTTTATCTGCATCTAGCCTCTGTATGAATTCAGCTGAAAGCTAAAAATATTCGCTTTCCCTCAGAGAATAAAAAAATGATTATCTCATCAAACAGCCAACTATATAATGGCTTTGGCATTAAAATCTCGTGGTGAGGTAAAATTGGTCAAAGCATATCCATTAGAAATTTTGAAAATGTGGTATTTATAAGGCTAAATTTCTTAGATTTGACCAGAGATACACAGTTTTACTGGATGTTCTAATTCCATCACACAATCCATTAAAGTTATTCCCAAGTTTTATGTTTGATTCTTATATTTATTGTAAATGGCAGCATTAGCCAGGAACCAGATTCCCAGCCAAACTGAAATAAAGATGGATAGCAGAATTTCATCTTCATAGTGATGTGGAGCTTGTCTCTAAAGTCTGTCTTGGCTCCTTTTTGAGATCTTCATTGTCATATGTTTGCTCAAGCTACTAGGACTTCTATAGCCCTGTACTTCTGAACTTTCAACATATGCCATCAAATGCTTTGATTGATGTTCTGATTGTTCTTGTTGACGAGAACAGGATCTTCTGCCAAAGTTAAGCAACACCCTCCTTTCTTTCATGATCACTGCTCAGGCACTTGGAATGAACTGCATGCTACTTCCCAGAATCCTTTTAATTGAAAACACCGGTAAATGTGGATTTATACTCTATTATATTTCTACCCACTTTCCCAATTTTTTATTATATAGGTCATACTTACAAATTTTAAACATTTTTCTACATAACTGATATTTTATACTGAAATTATCCTTGCCTATAACTACAATTATTAAACTACAGTACCTCTCAGACATAATTATTTATTTATTCATACTTTATTCTCAAATTATTTATAATTTTTAAAATAATCATTATCTTATTGGTACATGTTCATGCTTAATTATTTACATGTGTAATCACATGTATTATCATAATAACAGCTCTTGAAAAGGTATGGAGTTTAAGATAGTAAGGGACAGAAATGAGACTCAAACATAGGTCTGAAAGACTCCAAAGCCAGTGTATTTCACAATGTTATGTTATTGCAATCAAGTCCTTTCTGTTCCAACTAAGGGGAAAGTTCTTTGCCAAATCTAAATCTGTTAGAGCTTATCAACATTGGATTGCTGGTGATGCTACTTCTGGAACTAAATAGTTTTCAATCACTAAATGACATTCCAAGTCAAGTGCTTTCAGTACAGAGTTTTCATTGCATGAGACATTTTCTTATGTTTCATTGAAATAATTTTTTAGGATTCTGATGATGGAAAAAGTAGAGGAAAAAATCATGGGAAGACTTCATAAAACATTACACTGTTTCACTAGACTAGGCTAAGGTGAAAAAAGAAAACCGAAATTTAACTGTTGTTGTCTCCTTCTTTCGTTAACACATGTTACTTTAGAGTACATGTGATATGTAAATTTATTCATTTACTCCTTTGTCCAATACTGATATCTTTTTTTTTTTACATCTTTATTGGAGTTTAATTGCTTTACAACGGTGTGTTAGTTTCTGCTTTATAACAAAGTGAATCAGTTATACATATACATATGTTCCCATATCTCTCCTCTTGCGTCTCCCACCCTCCCTATCCCACCCCTCTAGGTGGTCACAAAGCACGGAGCTGATCTCCCTGTGCTATGCGGCTGCTTCCCACTAGCTATCTATTTTACATTTGGTACTGCAATACTGATATCTTGAGCCCGTATTTTATTGTTGGTCACTATAATAAGCCTAGAAATACCATGATGAGCAAGTACCTCCAAGGAGCTCAGAGTTAATGCAAAATTGCTTACCAAGACTTGAGTTTACAATGCAGATTCCTAAGATACACCGTCACTAGTTTAGATTCAGTAGATATGGGGACGGACCCGAGCATTTTTATTTTCAATAAGCCCCTGGGGTGGTTGTGATGCAGTTTGACTGGAACTATTCTCTGAGCAGCAATGATTTAATGGAAAATACAGGCAAATAAGCAATTACCATAAAATATAAGTTCAACAGTAGCAATAAGCACAGGGTACTATGGGATATATAGAGTATCTTCTAATACAGATTTAGGTTAAGAGAAGACAAAAATCAAGAGTTTCAAATCTTTTGTGGTGTCTCAATTTTCACCAAAGTTTTCTATCACAGCCACTGCTGAGTCACGTCATCAAAAATGTGAATATACAAAAGAAAGGAAAAACATATCAAGGAAAGGATACATGAAAGAATCCAGTTTGAAGGAAAATATACCCCAAGAAACAAAAAGTTTCCCACAGGTGCTTCATGCTTTGGAATAAATGAATGAGAGCCAAAGTCAATAAATTGAGCATTCGAAAGTAGACACTGATGGGGTTCAGGACACACTACCCCAAAATATGGCATCTTCGTGTGCTGTATGTTTTAAGAGGAAATTTGAGAAAATGATGGAAGCAAGGTCACTCTGACCTTCCTTTGCCCTTCTCCCTTGAAACAAGCATTAAAACCCTCATGTGAGAGGAACATCCTTGTCTCCAAAGACAAAGGGATACCTGGAAGAATCTGAACAAGCAGGCCTTGTTAGGTTCCCCAAGTTGACTATAATTACCTCTTACTCCTTGACCTATCCCACGACTGTGTACTCTTGATCAAACCTAGCATAAAAAGACTCAGGTCTAACTGTCTTTGGGTCTTCATTTTCTTATGAAGTCTCCTGTGTCACGTGAAGTTTATATTAAATAAGTCTGTATGCTTTTTTTCTTTTTAATCTGTTTGTGAGTTTAATTTTCAGACCTAGCCAGGGACCATAAGTGGGTGGAGGAAAACTTTTTCCTCCCCTACAATACAAAATAACAGAATGAGACAAAAAGAACAGTGTAGACCTAAGGAAATAATTAAGGCTCAAATCAATGTTATTATATAATGAACACAAATTAGAAACAATAAGGCAAAATATCTAACAAAAATAAAATGATTGATGTGGAAGAAAGGCTTCAGTGTATGAAAATGCAAAAGACCATAAGATTAAAGAAACAGAAGAAAAAATAATAAATGTGCATTCAGTGAAAGAGGAACCAAAACAATGACACATAATGTCTGGGAAGTAGAGAACCCCACAAGTGGAAGATAAAACGTCTCTGGGTTGAGAAACAAATTTAATTTTGAGACTTGAAACATATTTTGTTCTTGGGGGGGAAATTAAGTTTTTGAATTTCATAGATCAAGAACACCAAAGTAAACATATACCAGGAAATTGCCCTCCCTTCCCCCTGCCAAAAAAGGACATATATCAATATCAGAAAAGTTTGAATTCAAGGCAAAAAGCTGTAAAGATGATGAAGAAGGGAATTTTATAATGATAAAAGTACAATCTACAATGAAGATGAAATCTTAAGAATCTTTATGAAATGCCATTATTAAAATTATTAAGGCAAAGGTTGCAGGAAGTACTAGGATGAATAGATACACAAATCAAGTAGACAAAATATAAGCAAAGACATAAAGAATCCAAAAAACAAAATTAAAGAAATGGCATGTATATGGACATGATATATGTATATCTATCTTCCAAGAACTGCTTTAGCCTGATCTCATTCATTCTATTTTCATTCTATTTCTAAATATTTTTCAATTTCAGTTTTGACTTTCATTTTGAATTGGGTTATTTAAGAGAGGGATTTTTTTGCATTTTATTTTTATTGTTACTTGTTAATTAAACTCAGAAGTTATACTTTGTACTTTATTTAAATTTAGAAATTATTGTGGTAATCTTTGTGGACTAATTTATGGCCAATACTACATTTATACAAATTCTCTTATGACTTATCTGCACCCATTTCTATAAAATATCAAAGTCTGTGTTCTGAAAACTTTATATAGGCAAATATGTCTATGCATACCTATGTATTGATAACATTTCCCTTATCAATTACACATACACAAACACGTGGAAGGCTGTAACCTGACAACACAGAATATCCCTTTTTTATTCATTATGTTTCCAATTTATACAAATGTAAATTAGGTCACAATTAGTAGCTCAATAATTGCTACAATTTAAATGTATTACAAAGTTCAGTCTCTTTTTATTTTTTTAATTTATTTTTAAATTTTATTATTTTTTTTTGGCTGTGTTGGATCTTTGTTGCTGAGTGCTGGCTTTCTCTAGTTGTGGTGAGCGGGGGCTACTCTTCGTTACGGTGCATGGGCTTCTCATTGTGGTGGCTTCTCTTGTTGTGGAGCACGGGCTCTAGGTGCAGGAGCTTCAGTAGTTGCAGCACGTGGGATCAGTAATTGTGGCTCGTGGGCTCTAGAGCACAGGCTCAGTAGTTGGGGTGCACAGGCTTAGCTGTTCCGTGGCATGTGGGATCTTCCCGGACCAGGGCTCGAATCTGTGTCCCCTGCATTGGCAGATGGATTCTTAACCACTGTGCCACCAGGGAAGCCCCAGTCTCTTTTTAAAAAATTTGTAATAAATATACAAAAATTGGCTCTAACACCATTCAAAATATAAAATCAGGATTGCAATTGCAGAATATTTAGAAAATAAAATCAAGGTAAAGCAGTACTCTTAGAGGGCAGAATATGTATTATGTGTAATATGTAATTTTATAAAAAGAAAACATAATAATATATAATAAGTAGAATACTTATATATTTTATGCACACATACGCAGAGAAAAATTTTAGACAATAAATGTACCCAACACAGTTCTCTGGAGAGAAAATCCCTGAAACGGTAAAATATATAGACCACAACTAATCCCAATCAAGAATAAGGAAAAGAAAGCACAAATGGTACAAACATGCAAAATTAGAAATGAAATTAAGTTAATAGCCAGTGTGGTGGATTAAAAACACCACAAATTCTTAGTCACTTCTGCCATCAATGGAGCAGTCTTAAGTCCTCTTAAACATGGCCTTTGAGCTTGGCCATATGACTTACTCTGTCAATGGAACATGTGTTGAGGGAGAGAGGGAATCAGAGACTTGGTAAGTGCTTATGCTTTGGGGCTTGCCTTCTTGGAACTCTGAGACCACCAGGATGTGAGGAAACCCAGGATAACCTACTAGGGGATGAAAATCCATGAGAGGAGAACCATGGTGTCCCAGTGGACAGCCAGCATCAACTTTCAGATATGTGAGTGAATCCATCTGGACCCTCGACTCCCCATTAAGCGGTCAAATGACTGCAGCCACACGAGGGATCCCAGGAAAGACCAGCAGAAGGACCTCCCTGATTGGCAACCCTCAGAATCATGCTGAACAACAAACTGTTGTTTTAAGCCATTAAGTTTTGAAACGATTTATTGAATAGCAATAGACGAGTAGAACAGCCAGAGATATAAAGGATATTCAAGTGTTCATTAGAAGATACTTTGTTCATGAAGGTTGATTTGATCAATGGAATAGAATAGAAAGTTCAAAAATGAAGACAAATTCATTTTGGAATTCAGTATATGAAAAGAGTGGAATCAGATGTCAGTGGTAAAACAGACAAAATAATAAAGTTTGTCAGAGCAAAAGTCTAGCCATTTGCAAAAAATAAAACTGATCCTCACTCCTTACACACAACATTTTCCAGATGACTCACATATTCAAGTAGGAATATGCAGTTGTAATATTATTAAAACAGGCGAATATTTTCATAATTCTGGATTGGAGAAGGCCTTTCTGAGCAAAACACAAAAACTTAGAAGCTGCAGAGGATAGATGGGCAAATTTGACTGCACGATAATTAAATTTTTCTGCTTGACCATTAAAGGGAAAAAAAGCCATAACGAAGTTTAACAACAAAAGGGAAAAACATTTAGTATTAATTTCCTTAACTGCAGCAAATTTCCTTTACATATGAAAAGTAAAGAGCTTTATAAATCAATCAAGAAACATAAACAACCAGGTGGATAAATGGGCAAAAGATAAGTGAGTTCACACCAAGCAAATTCAAGTGGTGTATAAATATAAGAAATGTTTTTCAAACTCATTCATAGTTAAGAAAGACTGGTAGTGTGTTGTTACCCTGTCAGTTAGCAAAAACAAAAACATTTGATAATACCAATTGCCAGCAAGTATGTAGAGAATCAGGCCAATTCCTACCCTGTTCATAGGATCTCTTTGGAGAGCAATTTGGTCCATCTATCAGAATCTCTGCTCTTAGATCCAGTAATTCAGCTTCCAGAAACCAATACTCTATGGGCATACAAAGATATTGTACAAGGATGTTAACTCTAAAATATTGGGAATACCTAAATGTTCATCGAAATAAAATTGGTTAAAAAAATTAGAGTTGGAATAGGAATTTGTAAAAAAATAATTAGGTGAAAAAAACATTTATACATTACACTAATATTTGTTAGACACAATTTACATGGCAGCATCTAGAGATCCACTTGATTCTTTTAAAATGGTTTTAGAATATCCTTTTATATTAATAAGGTTTACTGTCTGTGTTTACAGATATATCTATATCTGTTTATCTATCTACGTATATTACATAGAAAACTTCAGAATAGGTGAAGGGAAACTTATTTTTCATTATGTATTGTCCTGAGCTGTTTAAGATATTTTCACCATAAGAAAATTTTAGTTACATAATAAAAAGAACTTAGTTCATTGTCTGCAATATGTTATGATGAGCTCAAACAAATAAATCTTGGGTAGAAAACACCACATGTCATAGGGGCACCAAGTGCTAAATACTTGACACTTAAGAATGGTATTACCAATATATACTGGCAAAGTGTTGCTTGCTGTGATTGTGGAGGTCAGTGAGGCCCACAGTGAGCTCTTCTCTTTCTAGGAGCCCCTTGATGGCGCCCCACCCTCTTACCGTCAGGGAGTAGACACAGAGTACTTCATGCTTATGACCATATCTTGTGTCCAGAAGCCTGGACGAGCCTTGGTCACTGTCACAACACACCCACCATTAAACTGTCAGCTCGACTAGAAATTTTGATAGGAGGCTTCAAGCTGAATGACTTATTGACTCCATAAAATTCCTGGTGCATCAACATAGGGTATAAAGGGGAGTGTCACAGATGAGCAAAAACGAACTAGGAGGCAAGTTTGTTCCTCTTTTTTTGTTCTGTTTTCCTGACTACTCCAAAGCCAATGGGAATATGAAGGGTCTCTTTAGAAGAGAACACATTTTGATGCCTTCTTTTTCATAAGGCTCACATGAGAAGGAACAAAATCTTCTTTTTGACCACAAGATCAGCCTTATGGAATCTGAGTAACTAAAGCTTTCCAAATTGGAATTTCAAAATCAGAGTCATGCAGGGCACATTAAACAGTTTGTAAGTACAGACTTCAGCAAGGGCATAGAGTACACAGAAAAACAGATCAATAATTTCAAAGATGCCCACACAAACTGAAACATGATACAGATTAAGATTGGAAAAAAATATTGGTGTCCTATTTTGAAATCATGTTTAGCGCTTAATGTAAAGCTCATGTGGTGTTAAATTAGTACTTAGATCTATGGGAAGTGCAAATGGTGATGGAGTAGTTAAAGCACTCTCAACAAGAAGCATACTTGTGAATGAATTAGGTCATTGAAGGTTATTAAAGCTTGCACCGGATAAGGGTGGTGTGGTGTTAGGGTAAACATTTATCATGCTTGTTGCCCAAACATGTTTCGGAGCCCACATCAAACAAAATGGATATTTCAAAGGACTAGTTAAGACCAGAAATAGGTACAGTTAATGATTATGCAAATTTGAACCTTTGGTTTCAGAGGTGAAAAAGTATATTTCAGTACCTGTCTCTCTCCAGCCTATTTTAGTCTCTATTGTTTGGCTCAGAATTTTTAATTATATTTTTATTTTTAAAAAACAGTACTCACATACCTGAAACTCTCAATTAGTTTTATTTTACTGTTTGGTTTTGGTTTAAGTTATTTGAAGGAAAAGAAAGTGTATGATTTGGTATTTGGTGGCAAAATGAACATTTACAATGTTATACTGAGAGATAATTGAAAAGCTTTTTGCCACCTGAATTAACTTGTGTCTCCAAATGAACCTTGGTCAAAGATGAATGGATGGGCTTCCCTGGTGGCGCACTGGTGGCGTAGTGGTTGAGAGTCCGCCTGCCGATGCAGGGGACACGGGTTCGTGCCCCGGTCCGGGAAGATCCCACATGCCGCGGAGCGGCTGGGCCCGTGATCCCTGGCCGCTGAGCCTGCGCGTCCGGAGCCTGTGCTCCACAACGGGAGAGCCCACAACAGTGAGGCCTGCGTACCGCAAAAAAAAAAAAAAAAAAAAAGAATGGACATCTTTGGTGTCATGGGGCATTTACAAATTCAGAAACACTTAGCAATAAGCAACAAAGTACATGAATAAATTTTGTGCAATAGTGGAAGATGACCTCGAAACCAAACATATTAGCTTAAAATAAAACAATACACATTGTGTTATAGTAATGCTCTCCTTTCCTATCTCCCACAGTCTTTCTAATTATCTCTCATCTTCTTTCAACATATATTTGAAGTGATTTACACATCACTTGAATAGATATACTGTAGGGCGTCAGTCATCTATACATTAAGATGCAAACTATTTGACTTAGTCTGAAAAAATAGATCCTGCTGGTAGAGAAGTAGGAACTAATTTTGAAATTTGAAACAGTGGCTACCACCAGATTCTTGCCTTTTATGTCATTTACCTCTCAGTAGGCTACAAACAATTTTGTCTTCATTCACTTCAAAACTATTTATGCAGTTTACCTAAGAAAAGTTCTCAAAATGGTCAAGACCAGCAAGCAGATTAGAGGTAAAGCAAAGAAGGACGTCATAGGAGAGAATTTTCAGGATAAAGTACTGTCTCTCCATGTTTTTTAAGGGTGCACACTTCTTTCAGCTCTGTACACCTACCCAAAGAAGTTAATATTTTAGATGCAAGATTATTAAACATCTGAATAATGAACTCGACAGCAAGAACCTTGTGCTAAGTCCCTGAAAAGTCACCAGAAAAATCAAGACATTTTTTGTACTTTTCAGTGCATCAAGGATAAGGTTGATTAAGGATTTTCCAAGCCAAAATATCTCTATTGTAAGCCAAGAGGACTTAATTCACTGGGATGTTAAGCCAGGATTCAGATTACTAAGGGAATGAGTCTGAGAAAACAAGTTGCACTTTTTAAAAAGTAATGGTTATTATTGAAACAAAAAAAAAGACAAAATTGAAAAGGATTCAATTGGCATGAAAATTTATGGCAGGATTTTATCTAACTTTTTTAATGGAAAATTTGAAACATATACAAAACAGAAGAGTGTAAAAAATCCCCATATACCTCTCACCCACCTTCATTACTTATCAACTCCTGGGCAATCTTGTTTTATCTATTTCTCCAACCACTTTTTTCCATATTATTTCCAAGCAGATTCTAGATATTTGTCAATATTTCAGTGTATGTATCTTTTATGATATTCATTAACAAAACATAAAGCATATTACACCAAAACTAGCAATAATATCTCAATATCATGAAAAATCCAGATGATGTTAAAATTTTCAATTAATGTTATTAGCTTTTTAAAGTTTATTTGAATCAGGATCCAAATAAGGTATATATTTATGGTTGTTCAATATGTCTCTTAAGTTTCTTTAAATCTATAGATTCCCCTGTGGCAGAACTTTTAAATGCAAGGTTCATTGATTTTTCTTCAAAAAAGAAAAAAAAAAGACAAAAAGTTTGGGTGAGGATGTGGAGAAACTGAATTCTTATACACTGTTGGTGGGATTGTAAAATGGTGCAACTAATATGGAAAACACTGTGGAGTTTCCTCAAAACACTAAAAATGGAAACATCATATGAGCCGGCAATCCCACTTCTGGGTATATATCCAAAATAATTGAAATTAGGATCCCAAAGAGATATCTGCACTCCCATTTTTTCACTGCACAATTATTCATACTAATCAAGATATGGAAACATTCTAATGCCCATCAACAGAGGAATAGATGAAGAAAATGTGGTATACAATGCAATGGAATATTCTTTAGCTTTAAAAAGAAGGAAATCCGGGCTTCCCTGGTGGCGCAGTGGTTGAGAATCTGCCTGCCAATGCAGGGGATATGGGTTCGAGCCCTGGTCTGGGAAGATCCCACATGCCATGGAGCAACTGGGCCCGTGAGCCACAATTACTGAGCCTGCGCGTCTGGAGCCTGTGCTCCGCAACAAGAGAGGCCACGATAGTGAGAGGCCCATGCACCGCGATGAAGAGTGTCCCCCGCTTGCCACAACTAGAGAAAGCCCTCGCACAGAAACAAAGACCCAACACAGCCATAAATAAATTTTAAAAAAAAAGAAGGAAATCCTGTCATATGTGACAACATGAATGAACCCAGAGGACATTATGTTAAATGAAGCACTACAGACACAGGAGGACAAATAATACATGTGATCATGTGTATGAGGAATCTAAAATAGTCAAACTCAAAAGCAGAGAGTAGAATGGTGGTTATCAGGGGCTTCAGGGACAGGGAAATGGAGAGTTGCTATTTGATGGATATAAAATTTCAATTATACAAGATGAATAAGTTCTAGAGATCTTCTGTACAACCTGTAATTAACAATACTGTATTATACACTTAAAATTTTTCCAAAGGGTAGATCTCATTTATTTTACCACAATAAAAAATAAATAAAATACGGACTTCCCTGGTGGCGCAATGGTTAAGAACCTGCCTGCCAATTCAGGGCACATGGGTTCAAGCTCTGGTCCGGGAATATCCCACATGCTGCGGAGCAACTAAGTCCATGTGCCACAACTACTGAGCCTGTGCTCTAGAGCCTGAGAGCCACAACTACTGAAGCTCGCATGCCACAACTACTGAAGCCTGTGCACCTAGAGCCCGTGTTCTGCAACAAGAGAAGCCACCACAATGAGACGCCCGCGCACTGCAACGAAGACCCAACACAGCCAAAAATAAGCAAATAAAATAAATAAATTTATTTAAATAAATAAATAAATAAAATAAAAGTAATATGAACTCATTTTAGAAAACTGCAACATTCAGAAAAATGAAAATAAGAGAAAATCAGGAAATCACTCATATTTCGTTAAGTCTAACAACCTTTGTTTAATAATTAAAGACAATTTTGTTTGAGGTGGCATTTGGTTTTGCTTACACAAGGTCTTGACAGCACCAGTCAGGTACAAACAACTGAGGTCAAATATCTACCCAAATTCATCTACATATTATTGTTTAACATAAACCTTTAGGAAACAACAAAAAGGATTTTTGAGAATGATGTAATACATGCTTTGGATAAGAATTTCACGTTAACTTGAACTTAATGCATGCTACAAAATACAAAAGATATATTGTCAGATTCTAATATTGCATGTGATTATGAGAGGAGCCCAGCCCCATCTGACCAAAATTCTTATTTTTCAAGTTCTACTCATCCTCTTTTGGGTTCTCTGCTGGTCTCAACTGGTGTGGGTCATTTCAGTGTGGTAGTGTACTTACTTATTGTCACTCTCTGTTTAGAACCTGACATAGAGTCCACTTAGCAAGCAGTTGATAAGGGAGCCTTGAGTCCCCACAATAAACTGGGCAAAATTCCTGCCTTCAGACAGTTAGATAATAGTTCCTGGGGAATAGCTACACTTTCTGTTTAACAAGCCCTACTACATAGCTTCAAGTAGCATGAGTTTTGGCCTGAACGGATCACTTTTTGTTGTTTTCACTAAGACAGTGATGAAAAGGATGCTGTGAGCTGTTGTTTCATAGAGAGAGCCACTTCTTAGTGGAGGCATAAGCTGAAAATAGATTTCTCTACTGGACAAATATGTGGAGTCCTTAAGACTTCTCATGTAGGACCACTAATCTACTTTCCTCATGGTGCAGAACCTCAGTGACTGCTCTGTTTAACCAGGTCATGCCTTATACCGTGCAAATTACATTTCAGTATCCAAAGACAACCAGACCTATTTTGGTCCATTAGTTCCCATTTTTTAAAGTTTTTTTTTGTTGTTATAAAATAGTTGTTATTCTAGTATATATTTCTATCTATCTACCTATCTATCTATGTAATTTTGTATCCTGCTTTTTAGAATTAGTATTTTAATAAGTATTTTTCATTTGAAATATTTTGATGGTAGTTTCTTGTTGACATGCAAGAAAAGTAACAATAAAGAAATTAGGCATAATATCTGAAGTTATTTTATACAGTAAAACATCTTTAGGGAAATGCTTTTCAGATTTTAACATGAACACGAAAACCTGGGGATCTCACTGAAATAAAGATTCTGAATTTGAGTTGGAGATCTCAGATCAGATCTTGCATTTCTAACACACGCCTAAGTGACACTACTGACACTGGTCTTAGCACCACACTTCCAGTACAAGGCTTTAGATGAAGTCCTTAAACTACTAAGTTGACTACATCAGAAAAACCTAATTTCCTTTTACCACGAAGCTGATATAGCAGTGTGGGCAGTATCACTGGATTTCAGCAGGATGCTGGACAGATTCTTGAGATTCTTTTTGGAAGAATAGAGGTGGCATGGTGAGTGAGGCAGATATGAAAGGAAGAGGTGGCTGGAAGGATTTGTAATGGCTTGATTGACCAAATCCAAATAATTGTTATTAATGAATTGATGTTTCTATGAAGGTTTCTCAAATCTTGTTGAAGAACTCCATCTTTGATTCTGTCCAGTTCAATAGTTTTAATAATGATTTAGTTGAGGACATGGGTGAAATTCTTATAAAATCTGCAGTGAAGATGAGCTGGGATGGAACCCAAGACAATAAATGATGATGGATGAGCAAGTGCACTAAAACCACAAAGTGTGAGTAAAATGAGTTAGCGTCTCTGTGTATGTTTCCAGATTGAGTACTTTTAACTATGGTTATTAAAAAAACATACCCAAGGGACTCTGGTAAGGATAAACTTCCCATGAAAATAAATGTAATAGGGGCAAATATAGGCTTCCCACTAGTTCAAAATACAGCCAGATGTTGTATGTGGAAAGAACGCAGGACCGGGAGGAAGGGGCTCTGTTGATATCTAGCTGTGTGGCAGTTAGCAGGTCACTTCCCCCTTTTGGACGTCAGTTTTCTTAAGTGGCCCTAAAATTCCATACAGTAATTCAATAGCACAGATGAGGCAGGCATGGCTTCCCCACAGTTCTTATGAGAAAGACTGGACAGTGTGAGTGACAGGGCTCCGAGTGAGTCCGTAAGTCTTGTGCGCTTCTGATGAGAGCTGAATAGAAGGTAACCTCAGGAGTGTATGACTCACAACTTTCTGGAGAATATTCGTCAGAACTGTGATGTGGGAGCCAAAAAAGCAAGTATCTCAAAAACAGAGCCAGCATAATATAAAGACAGAGTTGATAGTGAAAGGGAAGGTAATCCTGCCTTAACCTACCATTTCCAGAATTGTGTTTTGCCTCCGTCTGTGCTGTGCACTACAGTTTTAAAGACTCACAATAAACCTGTGTTCAGAGGATAGCAAAAGAATGAGAGTCTGTCATTTAAAGAAAGGATGAAAACAATTTGAAGGATTAACAAAAAGAATAAAAATTTGCTTGTGGGGTGTGTGTGTGTGAGCGTGTGTGTGTGTGAGAGAGAGAGAAAGAGAGGGAGAGAGAGAGAGATGGAGTGGTTCATACTTTATTTTCAAATATTTGAAGGATATAGGGGCAGGCAGAATTGGATTTGTCCTTTGCGGACCTAGAGAACTACACTAGAACCCTGTAGTTGGAAAGCATAAGGAGAATAATTTCAGGTCCACGAAGGGAGCTATCTGTGCAGTTAGAGTGTGCAAAAGCAAACTGGTTTTCTCAGGAGGCAGCAAATCCTCTGTCCTTAGTGGACTTTTTTTTTTTTTTTTTTGGTACGCGGGCCTCTCACTGTTGTGGCCTCTGCTGTTGCGGAGCACAGGATCTGGACGCTCAGGCCCAGCAGCCACGGCCCACAGGCCCAGCCGCTCCACGCCATGTGGGATCTTCCCGGACAGGGGCTCGAACCCACGTCCCCTGCATCGGCAGGCGGACCCTCAACCACTGAGCCACCAGGGAAGCCCCTTAGTGGACTTTTAATTAGAGCCTGGGTATGTTGTGGAGGAGATTGAAGCTTTGGATTGACCAGGTTCTTGTTTTATTCGTTCATTCATTCATTCATTCGTCCATTCATTTGTGTGAATAGGACTGTGCCATTAAGCCATCCATATGGGAGGTTTAACAGAAAAAAAAGTTTTCACAATTTCAGTTCACTCTATTTAGTTGAAAGGTCAAAAATACCACAAAAGTCAATTATTACAGCTTATTAAATTTATCTCTTACAAATGATTAACACTGGGCAGTTTTACATAAGAAGTAGCTTTTCGTTTTATGGAAATTCTGGACAAGTGATTCTGTTGCTTATTAACTGCAACCTGTTAAAACTCAACTAAAGTCAATAAATATAACTAGAGAGGCAGGTGTTGGGGGAAGTACCAGGAGATTATTCCTTGAGAAAAGGTTTCTGAAGATGAACAACCCTCAGACAGACCTTCCTTCTCATACATAGTAGAAAGAAGGTAGTAGATATTGTTGTAGTTTACGGGGAAAAGTATGAATTAGTAAGAAAAATTTTAAGTGTACATAACGCCTGTTGCTATCAGAAGGATGTGTAATTTTTCACATATAATTATTTTTTACAGCATTAAGTTGAAAATTAAGTGGGTATTCTCAGTATTTCAGAAAAATTACTAAATTAGTAATTCTTTTTCTCATTATACCTATCCTGTATTGCAGTTTGGTAGTTTTGGGCTAGCTGATTTAAAAGCATAAGCAGGAATCATCCCTTTTAGCTTCATTATCAAATAACCCCTTGAAACTTTTCAGTTTGACTTTCTGCTTAAGCTAAGGAGGTGCATACGTTCTAAGGAGGTGCATATGTTCTGATGTATAACTGAATTACCTGAAACGGGAAAACTGACTCTAGGTTGAGTTCCAGATTTGTTTTGCTTTTATTCTGTTTGAAAAACATCCAATTTCTTATAATACTGTTTACAAAACCATGTTAAATAATACCACAAAAATAGTCATAGGTATTTTTTCAGTGGTGTGTGTGGATGTGTGAAATATTTATACACAGTGCATTAAATACATATGTACATTCTAGAGCAACACTGTCCAATAGAACTGTCTACAGTGACGGAAATGTCCTCTATCTGTGCTGTCCAGTAAGGCAGCCGCTAGCCATATATGGCTTTTGTGCACTGAAATGTGATTAGTGCAACTGAAGAAAAAAAATTAAATACTTCTCTAAGTGAAAACCTTAAAAAATTACTGAGACAACTTAAAAAATAAGCCACAGACTGGGATAAAATATTTGCAAAGCGTATATCTGATAAAGGACTTGTATTCTGAATATGTAAGAACTCTCAAAATTTTAAATTAATATGATTTATTAATAAAATGGGCAAAATATTTGGATAAACACTTCACCAAAGAAGATGTGTGAATATCAGATAAGTGCGTGGAAAGATGCAAAAACATCACTGTGCAACTACAACCATAATGAAACCGCCGTACACACCATTTAAATGGCTAGAATTGAAAAGACTGACCATACCAAGTTTTGGTGAGGATGTAGAGAAACTCTCATATACAGCTAATGGGAATGTAAAATAGTACATCCTCTGTGGAAAGCAGTCACTTAACAAGTTAAGCACGCACCTACCAAGAGAGCAAATGCTCATGCAATGATTTACATGTGGATGTTCATAGCAGCTTTATATATAATAGCTCAAAATTTGAAGCAACCCAGATGCTCATCAACAGGTGAATGCATAAGCAAATTGTGGTGTATCCTACAAGAGAATACTATTCAACAATTTTTAAAATGAAATATTGATACATGTACCTGTATGAATGAGTCTCATAAAAATTATGTGGAGTGAAAAATGCATACAGGAAAACAATATTGTTATGTTGGGGGCTTAAAAAACCAATGGGACAGCAGAGAAATGGGAAAGGAGGCAAAAACAAGCAATTGATGCTGCTAATTATTGTGTACAGACTAGCATGGGAAGCAGAGAGGACAAAAGGGATGGAGAGAAAATAGTGAGGTTAGCTACCATAGAAGATTGCTGTCCCTTCCTGATATTTTTTCAAAGTCTACTTCAAATTTCACTCCCTGCCATCCCGCTATGAACTCTTTTCTGATTCTACCATACCTCAATCCAAAAAATATCTCTCTACTCGGAGCTCACAATTTGTGATCAGGGACCCTGTAACTCATGAGTCAATGTTAAAAGTTTGTTGTTGTTTTAATGAGCATGTATGTCATCGACCTCTTTCAGAGTGCAAGCTGCTTGAGGGCAATCTCTGAATCAGAGTCACTTTTCTATGCCACAGAACTTAACACATTGCCTGCCTCCCCACAGGCTCCTAGTACATTTCCCTTAGATTCCAGTCTGGGCAGAGTAGGCGGGCTGAGCATTCAGCAAATATTTAACACATCAAATATTCAACATTCGCCAAATGACCCTCTTTCCATTATTTTGTGGCACGTTCAGTGGCAGTTTAACGTGCCTGTGTGTGGAGAGGTCTGTGGAGCAGAGGCAAGGAAGGTTTGAAAAAATTTTCTATTGAAGTATAGTTGATTTACAGTGTTGTGTTAGTTTCTGGTGTACAGCAAAGTGATTTAGTTTTGCTAAAATAGGTATCTGAAATTTTCAACCTTGATGCTTAGAAGCCATTGACATGCAGTTTCAAATTTAAATAGCATTGTTTTTTCCTTTGATTCATTGCCTCCATAAACAGTGTTAAATATAAAATTATAAATATGAATCAGTTATGTAAGCTTGAGGGCTTCCCCTTCAATAACTACACTGCTGTTTGATTGCCTTGCTGGTGGCACATATTAACCTTGTAGTAGCCATCTCTGATGGAATTACAACAGGCTCCCCTTCACCACATTTTACTGACATTTGCTATAAATTATCTCAGTACGTTAAGCATTAATAACAAATGATCTAGCTACATATTCACTTTTACTTATTTTTATCTCGGAATATCTAAGTTGGGATTTTTTTTTTTCAAATTTTTATTTATTTATTTTTGGCTGAGTTGGGTCTTCGTTGCTGCGCATGGGTTTTCTCTAGTTGTGGCTTGTGGGCTCTAGAGTGCAGGCTCAGTAGTTGTGTCACACGGGCTTAGTTGCTCTGCGGTATGTGGGATCTTCCCGAACCAGGGCTCGGACCCGTGTCCCCTGCATTGGCAGGCAGATTCCTAACCACAGCACCACCAGGGAAGCCCGGGATGTTTCTTTATATCAGTTTTTTGTAACACTTTTGTTACAAATTTTACTATGCTTAAAATGAAAAATTCTTCTTTTGTTACATATTTAAAGGTGACGGTAAAAAGTAGCCCATTTTGTACATAGAAGTTTTAAAAAAAAATCTGAAAAAGCTTGCATTTAGAAACTTGGGGATACTTTTCAAGGCATAACCAAAGATATGAAAATGTTGTACAAGGAGAAAAAAAATCGGTTTAGACTGTTGAAGGTAGATTATTTTATAAATGAGCTTAAGGGTAATTTTCCTACAAGTTCTACCTCTGATAAACTTACAGCTAAGTTTATACTCTGAGGGTTAAATTATACAATTAACTGAGAACTGATCATGGTACATATTTGCAAACCCTTCTTAAATATATTGCATGAATACTAGGTCAAGTAAGATAGTAATCAGTCTGAATATACTAAAATATTTTAAAAAAGAATACCTCAATCAGAAGAAAGTTAGGCTAGCAATGGAAACAAGAAAAACTGTAGTCAAAAAGGCACACATTGGCAGTGCCTTACCTAAGCATTTTCCAGGGACAAAGTTGTCCTGACCCAAGAGTAAAATCTGTCCATATCCTTTTGTTCATTTATTCATTCAAAATAATTCATTGACTATAAATTATATAGTCAATATAATTGTGTATTGTTTATGTGCTGTGCCTGTTATGTGCATTGTTTGGGTTCTATAAATGCAACAGTGAAATAAACAGACACCAAAGTGTCTTCATAGAGCTTACATTCTAGTGAGGGACATGAAAACTTTGATTCTTCCAAACAGTTCCCCATGTTCTGAACCCAGGTGCACCATGCAACCTTTTAGATTTAAACCTGATTTCTGTGTATTAGTTTATCCATGAGTAAGTAGGAACCAGCTAGATTATCTGGGTATCCTTGACAGCTTTATTTCTCATTGTAATAGCTACCACTTTTTGAGCAACTAAGAGTGAGCTGATTCCAACCCAGATCTAGCTGATCTCAAAGCCCGTTAACTATAAGCTGTTCATTGATCCAGTGGATGATAAAGACCGTATCTCTCTTGCAGTGGTTTTTAGGGAAACAGGTGTTGAGAGTTTTTGGAAGAATCACTTAGAGAACTTATTTTCTAAAATACCTGCATTCTCTCCTCTTCCCTCCTGCATGATCTGTCATTGTGGTAATTCATTATAAGTTTAGGACCTTGAGTTATATAGTCAATGGATAGAATTCCATTTTTTAAAATACCTCCTATAGGGCCTCCCTGGTGGCGCAGTGGTTGAGAGTCCGCCTGCCGATGCAGGGGACACGGGTTCGTGCCCCGGTCCGGGAAGATCCCACATGCCGCGGAGCGGCTGGGTCCGTGAGCCATGGCCGCTGAGCCTGCGCGTCCGGAGCCTGTGCTCCGCAACGGGAGAGGCCACAACAGTGAGAGGCCCGCGTACCGCAAAAAAAATAAATAAATAAATAAAATAAAATACCTCCTATATTTCGGACACCGGGTTAAGCACTTCATATCATCATAATCATACTTATTCAGAGCTTAGTGTGTTCCAGGCGCGCCGTTCTAAGCACTTTATGCCTGTTGATTAGTTTAATCATCAAAACAACTTGGTGAGATAAGGCGCTATTATTGTTCACCATTTCTGGTTGAATAACTGAGCCATAGAAAATTTAAATGATTTACCCAAGGTCACACTGCTGGTAAGTAACAGAGACAGGATTTGAACTCAAACAAGTCTGGCTCCAGAGTCCCTGTTCTTTACCACTATGCTGCCTCATAACAATTCTATAAACTAGCCATCGTTACCTACATATTAAAGACAGGGAAATGGAAACTCAAAGAGATCGGAAAACTTTTTCAAAGTGATACTAACAAGTTGTGGAGGTGTGATTTGAACCAAAGTTAAGTTTTCATCCAGAGCATGTGTGTAGCATTCTTGCTTACCTGTCAGTCTTATGTGAATTAGATCAGCATGGCAGCTCTTCCAAGTCAGATAAACCCTGGGCGCTGATAAGATTAAGTCTCTGGACTTGCAAGGCTGTGTGTTATATGAAATTCATACTAATAATTTGGAGTATTGTGTACATCCTCCTATCAACTTTGTAAATTTCAGTTTGTTGTTGTTACAGATTGGTATTATTCACAATGATATCATCTGGTAGCATCCTATTTTAACAGCAATAAGGCTGTTGCAGTTTCTTATTCACGTGTTCACTGGAGTAGCACTTTTAATTTCCTCCAAGAACTTTTCCTTGTATTCACAGCTTGGCTAACTGTTTGGTGCCAGAGGCTTAGCTTTCTGCCCATCTTGGCTTTTGACACGCCTTCCTCACTAAGCTTAATCATTTCTAGCTTTTGATTTAAAGTGAGAGGCAAGAGTCTCTTCCTTTCACTTAACACTTAGAGGCCATTGTAGGGTTATGTATTGGCCTAATTTCAATATTTTTGTGTCTCAGGGAATAGGGTGGCCTGAGGAGACACAGAGAGGCAGGGGAATGGCCAGTGAGTGGAGCAGTCAGAACATATACAACATTTAGTGATTAGCTTTCTTGTCTTATATGGGCACAGTTCGTGGTGCCCTCAAAACAATTACAATAGTAACACCAAAGATCACTGATCAGGCTTCCCTGGTGGCACAGTGGTTAAGAATCCACCTGCCAATGCAGGGAATATGGGGCCGAGCCCTGGTCTGGGAAGATTCCACACGCCGTGGAGCAACTAAGCCTGTGTGCCACAACTACTGAGCCTGCACCCTAGAGCCCAAGAACCACAACTACTGTGCCCACATGCCACAACTACTGAAGCCCACGCGCCTAGAGCCTGTGCTCCACAACAAGAGAAGCCACCGCAATGAGAAGCCCGTACACCACAACGAAGAGTAGCCCCCGCTCGCTGCAACTAGAGAAAACCCGTGCGCAGCAACAAAGACCCAATGCAGCCAAAAATAAATAAATAAAATCAATAAATTTATCTTTTTAAAAAGTTCTTCAAAAAAAAGATCACTGATCACAATAACAAATATAATAATGAAAAAGTTTGAAATATTGTGAGAATTACCAAAATGTGACACAGAGATATGAAGTGAGCAAATGCTGTTGGACAAATGGTGCCAATGGACCCGCTTGACACAGGGTTGCCACAAACCTTCAGTTTGTAAAAAATGCAATATCAGGGAAGCACGATAAAGCAAAACACAATAAAATGAGATATGCCTTTATTAGTGTATAGAAATGCAACTAATTTTTGTACATTGATTTTGCATCCTACGACACTGCTGAATTTCTCTATCAGTTCTTACAGTTTTTTGTGGACTCTTTTAGGGGTTTCTACATGTAAGATGATGTCATCTACAAACTGAGATAGTTTTACTTCTTCCTTTCTGATTTGGATACATATTATCTCTTTTTCTTGCCTAATAGCTCTGGCTAGGACTTTCGGTACTATGTTGAAAAGAAGTGGTGAGAGTGGGCACTTTACCTGGATTATATGGGTTCTCAAAAATCCTAGTAGGACTGAAACTAGGCACCCACAGCCGACTAGAAATCTCATCCTTGCATTGAGTTGACTTTTCCTCCATCTCTTTTCGCTTCTCTCTTCTACCTTCTTGCTCCCTGGAATCAAATTCCCAAATAAACTATCTGTATGCAAATACAATGAACTGAATGTTTGTGTTCTCCAAAATTTCATATACTAAACCCTAATCCCCAAGGTAATTGTATTTAGAGATGGGGACTTTGAGAGGTCAGGATGGAATTAGTGGTCTTAGAAGACACCAGAGAGCTTGCTTCCCCTCCCCAGCCAACCCTTTCCTATCTCTCTTTTTTCCACCACGTGAGGATACAGCGAGAAGGCGGATGTCTACAAGCCAGAAAGCAAGCTCTCACCAGACACTGCATCTGCCTTAATCTTGGATTTCCCAGCCTTCAGAACTGTGAGAAATAAACGTTAGTTGTGTGAGCCACCCAGTCTGTGGTATCTTGTTATAGCAGCTAAAAATGACTAAGACATTAACCCTTTATTTCAGGCTCTGCTTTAGCATAAGCCCAGGTTAAAACATCATGTTTCTGCTAGCTAGTTTAATACATGGATTATTTTGAATAAATAATTTATTTGAACAAATTGATGAAGACCAGTTTTTTTAATCAACCCTCTCTCAGTGTTGCTTCTTTCGACAATCCTTTCCCATTCTCTCTTGACTCCTTCTAATTACATTTTTGTTCATGCTCCCAACTTCACTGACTGTCTTATCAAAATCTTTGTATTATCAAAACCAGTGGTAAACTTTAAGTCTTCATCTTACTTGCCTAACAGCAGCATTAAATCCAGTTAACCACTTATTCTTGTTGAACTACATTCTTCACTTGGCCTCTGGGCCACCACTTACTCCTGGTTATTGTCTTGCCTCACTAGCTGTTATTTTTCCTTCCACTATTTGTTAGACCGCTCTTATATTCCTATGCTGGAATGCCCCAGGGCTCATATTCTTCTCTCTGTTTATATTCACCCTCTATATTCCTTCTAGCCCCTGTGGCCTTAAATATCATCCATATGTTCATGATTCTCAAATGTCTCTTTGCAGATCCAATTAACAAGTTTCAGAAGGGAGCCGCAGACAACCGCCCCTTCCACCAAGGCTCACAGCCTTGAGTCCCTCCACCAAGACTAATCTCATGCCTCTTATCTCAATTACTTGGGATGCCAAAAGAAGCCCCAGAATTCCACCTTCTTTATCTTTCATACTCTAATCTCCACAAAGCTCTGTCATCCCCAGTTTTATCCCATTCTTCCACTCTTTCTCAATTTTTGAAACCATTTCACTGTGCTTCTCTTCATCTTTTTTCTTCACTGGAAACTTGGCTTTTCCCTGAGGACACTGTTACCCTTGCAGCTTTTCAAATAGTGGCAGTATTTTTCTCCTACAGCTCTAGAAATACTAGGAACTTAGATTGAAGTTTTAGTCTATTTACATTTAATGTAATTACTGGTAAAGTAGGATTTATGCCTGCCATTAGTTTTTTTATGTCCTGTCTTTTCTGTGCCTCTGTTTCTCTAATACCGTTTCTTTTGTGCTAAACATATTTTCTAGGGTTCCATTTTAATTTCCTTATTGTCCCTTTACTTTATTTATTTATTTTATTTAACTATTTTCTTAGTAGTTGCCCTGGAGATTACAATTGACATCTTAATTTGAAACAGTCTTGTTTAGATTAATACCAACTTAATTTTACTATTATACATAAATTTTGTTCCAGTATAGTACCATTCCCTTCTCTCCTCCTTTGTACAATTATGGCCATTCAATTTAAGTTCTTATGTTAAAGCCTATCAACAGAATTTTGTAATTATTTCTTTATGCAGTTTTCTTTTAAATCGGATGTGAAAAGAAGAGCCTTCCAAAAATAAGTTTTTATTGTCTTAGGTATTTACCTATGTACTTACCTTTACTAGTACTCTTTATAATTTTTGTGGATTCAAATTGCTATTTAGTATCCTTTCATTTCAGCCTGATTTTTTTTAGTATCCCTGTTTGTGATGAGTCACTTTTCTCTTTCTGCTTTCAAGATTCTCTCTTTGTCTTCTTTGCCATTTTTTTTGTGACAGTTTGACTACAATGTGTGTAGAAGTACGTCTCATTTATACTTCTTGGATTTTGTTGAGATTCTTGAATGTGCAGATCAGTGTTTTTCATCAAATTTGAGACGTTTTCAGCTGTTATTTCTTCAGATATTCTCTCTCTCTCCTTTTGGGCTACACATTTTGTTGATATACTTGATGGTATCCCACAGGTCTCTGAATCTATGTTCCTTTGTCTTCATCGTTGTTTTTCTTCTGTTCCTCAAACTGGATAAATATCAATTGACCTATCTAACTCTTTTTTACAGCTGCTCAAATCTGCTGTTGAGACTCTCTAATGAATTTTCTATTTTAGCTATTGTACTTTTCAACTCCAGAAATTCTATTTTGTTATTTTTTTAATATATATCTTTATTGGAGTATAATTGCTTTACAATGTTGTGTTAGTTTCTGCTGTACAACAAAGTGAATCAGCTATATGTATGCATATATCCCCATATCCCCTCCCTCTTGTGTCTCCCTCCCACCCTCCCTATCCCTCCCCTCTAGGTGGTCACAAAGCATCGAGCTGATCTCCCTGTGCTATGCGGCTGCTTCCCACTAGCCATCCATTTTACATTTGGTAGTGTATATATGTCAATGCTATTCTCTCACTTTGTCCCAGCTTCCCTATTTGGTTATTTTTAAATAATTTCTATCTCTACTGATATTCTCTATTTGGTGAGAGATTTTTCTCATATATCCTTTTAATTTTTAGAAACTGTTTTCTTTAGTCCTTAGAGCATATTTATAACAGCTGATTTTATGTCTTTTTCTACTAGGTCCAATGTTTGTTTTTTCTCAGGGACAGTACCTATTGACTGTCTTTTATTTACCTTTATATGGGCCATACTTTCTCTTTTGTATGTGTCTCAAAATTTTTTGTTGAAAAGTGAACATTTTCTTTTTTCTTTTTTATTGAGATGTAGTTGGCATACAATATTATGTCCATTTCAGGTGTACAACACAGTGATTTGACATTTATATAGATTATGAAATGATCACCACAATAAGTCTGTCCCCATACAAAGTTATTACACTATTATTGACCATATTCCTTATGCTGTATATTACATCCCTATAGCCAAATATTTTATAACTAGAGGTTTTTAACCTCTTAATTCCCTTCATCTAGTTCATTCAAACCACCACACCCCTCCCCTCTGTCAACAACCTATTTGTGCTTCATATCTGTGAGTCTGTTTTCTTTGTTTTGTTTTTTAGATTTCACATATAAGTGAGATCATATGGTATTTGTCTTTTTCGGTCAGATTTATTTCACTTAGGATGATACCTTCTAGGTTCATCCATGTTGTCACCTTTTTATTTTTATGGTGAGCAATACTCCATTACGTGTGTGTGTGTGTGTGTGTGTGTGTGTGTGTGTGTATGTAATCACCTGTTCTTTATCCATTCATCTATCTATGGACACTTGGGTTGCTTCCATATCTTGGCTATTGTAAATAAACCTGCAATGATCGTAGGGTGCAATGTCACTTCTAATTGGTTTTTTTCTTTAGATAAATATTCAGGAGTGGAATTGCTGGATCATATGGTAGTTCTATTTTTAATTTTTGAGGCATCTCCATACTGTTTTCTATAGAGACGTTACCAACTTAAAATCCCAACAGCAGTGCACAAGGTTTCCCTTTTCTCTACATCCTCACCAACATTTATTATTTGTTGTCTTTTTGATGATAGCCATTCTGATGGGTGGGAGATGATATCTCATTGTGGTTTTGATTTGCATTTCCCTGATGATTAGTGACATTGAGTGACTAATGTCACATTGAGTGACTGATGATTAGTGACATTGATGATTAGTGACATCTTTTTATGTGTCTATTGGCCATCTGTATGTTTCTTTAGAAAAACATCTGTTCGGCTCTTCTGCCCATTTTTCAGTTGGGTTGTTTGTTTTGATGTTGAGCTGTATGAGCTCTTTGTATATTTGGCGTATTAAGCCCTTATCAAATATATCATTTGCAAATATCTTATCCAGTAGACTGCCTTTTTGTTTTGTTGGTGGTTTCCTTTGCTGTGCAAAATCTTTTTTAGTTTGATGTATTCCCATTTGTTTATTTTTGCTTTTGTTTCCCTTGTGTGAGGAGAAGGATCCAAAAAATATCCCTAAGACCAATGTCAAAGGGCATACTGACCATGTTTTCTTCTAGGAGATTTACAGTTTCAGGTCTTACACTTAAATCTTTAATTCATTTTGAGTTTATTTTTGTTTGTGGTGTAGAAAGTAGTCCAGTTTTATTCTTTTGCATGCAGCTGTCCAGTTTTCCCAACACCATTTATTGAAGAGGTTGCCTTTAACCCATTGTGTATTCTTGATTCCCTATCATAGATTAATTGACCATATAAATGTGGGTTTATTTCTGGGCTTTTAATTTTGTCCCATTAATCTATGTGCCTGTTTTTATGCCAGTACCATACTATTTTGATTATTGTAGCTTTGTAGTATAGTTTGAAATCAGGGAGTGTGGTACTTCCTCCTTCGTTCTTCTTTCTCAAGATTATTTTGGACATTTGTGGTCTTCTGTTGTTCTACACAGATTTTAGAATTGTTTGTTTTGCTTCTATGAAAAATGCCATTGGTATTTTGATAGGGATTTCATTGAATCTGTAGATTGCCTTCTATAGTATGGTCATTTTAACAATACTAATTCATCCAATCCATGAGCACAATGTATCTTTTTATTTGTGTCATCTTCAATTTCTTTCATCAATGTCTTATAGTTTTCCAAGTATAGGTCTTTTGGTGTAATTGTAAATAGGATTGTTTTCTTGATTTCTCTTTCTGATAGTTCATTATTAGTGTATAGTAATGCAAGATATCTCTGTATATTCATTTTGTATCATGCAACTTGATGAATTCATTTATTAGTTCTAACAATGTTTTGGTAGTGTCTTGCAAAGAGTGACAGTTTTGCTTCTTCCTTTCCAGTTTGGATTCCTTTTATTTCTTTTTCTTTTCTGATTACTGTGGCTAGAACTTTCAATACTCTGTTGAATAAAAGTGGCATTAGTTGTTATTCTTGTCTTGTTCCTGATCTTAGAGGAAAATCTTTCAGCTTTTCACCATTGAGTATGATGTTGGTTGTGGGATTATCATATATGGCTTCTATTATATTGAGGTATGTTCCCTCTATATCCACTTTGTTGACAATTTTTATCATAAATGCATGTTGAATTTTGTGAAAAGTTTTTTTTTGCATCTATTGAGATGATTTTATGATTTTTTTCCTTCAATTTGCTAATATGATGTATCACATTGATTGATTTACTGATATTGAAACATCCTTGCATCCCTGGGATAAATACCACTTGATCATGATGTATGATCCTTTTAATGTATTGTTTGATTTGGCTTGCTAGTATTTTGTTGAGGATTTTTGCATCTATGTTCATCAGTGATATTGGTCTGTAATCATTTTTTGTGATATCTTTGTCTGGTTTTGGTATCAGGGTTATGGTGGCCTTGGAGACTGAGCTTGGAAGTGTTCCTTCCTCTGGAATTTTTTGGAAAAGTTTGAGAAGGATAGGTGTTAACTCTTCTGTAAATGTTTGATAGGATTCATCTGTGAATCCATCTGGTCCTGGACTTTTGTTTGTTCGAAGTTTTTAAATCACAGTTTCAATTTCAGTAGTTGTGATTGGTCTGTTCATATTTTCTATTTCTTCCTGGTTCAGTCTTGGAAGGTTATACCTTTCTAAGAGTTTGTCCATTTCTTCTAGGTTGTTCATTTTATTGGCATATAGTTAATTGTAGTAGTCTCTTATGACCCTTTGTATTTCTGTGGTGTCAGTTGTAACTTTTCTTTTTTCATTTCTAATTTTATTAATTTGAATCCTCTCCCTTTTTTTGTCTTCATGAGTCTGGCTAAAGGTTTATGAATTTTGTTTATCTTCTCAAAGAACCACCTATTAGTTTCATTGATCTTTGCTATTGTTTTCTTCATCTCTATTTCATTTATTTCTGCTCCAATCTTTATGATTTCTTTCCTTCTACTAACTTTGGGTTTTGTTTGTTTATCTTCCTCTAGTTGCTTTAAGTGTAGGATTAGGTTTTTTATTTGAGATTTTTCTTGTTTCCTGAGGTAAGATTGTATTGCTGTAAACTTCCCTCTTAGAACTGCTTTTGCTGCATCCCATAGGTTTTGGATTGTCATATTTTCATTGTCATTTGCCTCTAGGTATTTTTTGATTTCCTCTTTGATTTCTTCAGTGATCCATTGCTTTTTTAGTAAAATATTGTTTAGCCTCCATGTATTTGTGTTTTTTACAGTTTTTTTCCCCTGTAATTGATTTCTAATCTCATAGTGTTGTGGTTGGAAAAGATGCTTGATAAGATTTCAATTTTCTTAAATTTACCGAGGCTTGATTTGTGGTCCAAGATGTGATATATTCTGGAGAATGTTCCATGTGCCCTTGAGAACAAAGTGTAATCTGCTGCTTTGGGATGGAATGTCCTATAAATATCAGTTAAGTCTATCTGGTCTAATGTATCATTTAAGGCTTGTATTTCCTTATTGATTTTCTGTCTGGATGATCTGTCTATTGGTATAAGTAGGGTATTAAAGTCCCTCACTATTACTATGTTACTGTCGATTTCTCCCTTTATGGCTGTTAACATTAGCCTTATATATTGAGGTCCTCCTATGTTGAGTGCATATATATTTACAATTGTTATATCTTCTTCTTGGATTGATCCCTTGATCATTATGTAGTGTCCTTCCTTGTCTCTTGTAACTGTCTTTATTTTAAAGTCTATTTTTCTGTATGAGTATTGCTACTCCATCTTTCTTTTAACTTCCATTTGCATAGAATAACTTTTTCCATCCCCTCACTTTTAGTTTGTATGTGTCCCTAGGTCTGAAGTGGGTCTCTTGTAGACAGCATATATACGGATCTTGTTTCTGTCTCCATTCAGCCAGTCTGTGTCTTTTGGTTGGAGCATTTAATCCATTTACATTTAAGGTAATTATCGATATGTATGTTTCTACTGCCATTTTCTTAATTGTTTTGGGTTTGCTTTTGTAGGTCTTTTTTCTTCCCTTCCTCTTTTGTTCTCTTGTGGCTTGATGACCATCTTTAGTGTTGTGTTTGGGTTGCTTTTTCTTTTTGGTGTGTGTATCTATTATAGTTTTTGGTTTGCATTTCCCATGATGTTTTGATATCACAGTCTATATATGTACAAGGTTGTTTTAAGTTTCTGCTCTCTTAATTTCAAATGCAATTTCCATTTACTCATTTGCACTCTCCTCTTCTCATGGTTGCTAGTTTTGATATCATATTTATGTGTGGATGATTTCCTACTTTATTGTATGTTTGCCTTTACTGGTGAGCTTTCCTATTTGTGATTTTCTTGTTTCTCATTATGGCCTCTTTTTTCCCCCCCTGCTTACAGAAGTTCCTTTAGCATTTGATTCAAAGCTGGTTTGTTGGTGCTGAATTCTCTCAGCTTTTGCTTATCTGTAAAGCTTTATATTTCTCCTTCAAATCTGAATGAGAGCCTTGCTGACTAGAGTATTCTTGGTTGTAGGTTTTTCACTTTCATCACTTTAAATATATCATGCCACTCCCTTCTGGTCTGCAGAGTTTCTGCTGAAAAATCAGCTGAATACTTTATGGGGATTTCCTTGTATGTTATTTTTTGCTTTTCCCTTGTTGCTTTTAATATTTTTTCTTTTTATTTAATTTTTTTAGTTTGATTAATATGTGTCTTGGCATGTTTCTCCTTGGGTTTATCCTGTATGGGACTCTCTATGCTTCTTGGATTTGGGTGACCATTTCCTTTCCCATGTTAGGGTAGTTTTCAACTATAATATCTTCAAATATTTTCTCAGGCCCTTTCTCTTTCTCTTCTTCTTCTGGGCCCCCTATAATGCAAGTGTTGGTGGGTTTAATGCTGTCCCAGAGGTCTCTGAGACTATCCTCATTTCTTTTCATTCTTTTTTCTTTATTCTGTTCTGTGGCAGTGATTTCCACCACTCTGTCTTCCACCTCACTTATTCACTCTTCTGCCTCAGTTATTCTGCTGTTGATTCATTCTAGTGTATTTTTCATTTTGTTATTGTCTTGTTCATATATATTTGTTTGTTCTTTAAATCTTCTAGCTCCTTGTTAAACATTTCTTTTATCTTCTTGGTCTGTGCCTCCATCCTATTTCCGAGAATTTGGATCATCTTTGCTATCATTACTCTGAATTCTTTTTCAGGTAGTTTGCCTATCTCCTCTTCATTTAGTTATTCTTTGTAGGTTTTTTTCTTGCTTCTTCATCTGCAACATATTTCTCTGTCATCTCATTTTATCTAACTTACTGTGTTTGTGGTCTCCTTTCTTCAGGCTGCAGGATTGTAGTTCCTCTTGTTTCTGTTGTCTGTCCCCTGGTGGGTGAGGTTGGTCCAGGGGCTTCTGCAGGATTCCTGGTGGGAGGAACTGGTTCCTGCCCTCTGGTGGGTGAAGCTGTGTCTTGTCCCTCTGGTGGGCAGGGCCATGTCAAGGGGTGTGCTTTGGGGTGACTCTGAGCTTAGTATGACTTTAAGCAGCCTGTCTGCTGATGGGTGGGGCTATGTTTCTGTCTTGCTGATTGTTTGCCCTGAGGTGTTTCAGCACTGGAGCCTGCAGGCTGTTGGGTGGGACAGGGTTTTCATGCTGAAATGGGGACCTCTGGGAGAGCTCACACCGATTAGTATTCCCTCTGGGCCTCTGCTACCAGTATCCTTGTTCCCACAGTGAACTACACCCAACCCCTGCCTCCCCAGGAGACCCTACAAAACCCCTAGGTAGGTCTAGCCCAGGTTCCTATAGAGTTACTGCTTTGTGCAGGGTCCCAGTGCACGTGAGACCTTGGGTGCACCTTCAAGAGTGGATGAGGCAGAGATACTCCTTATCCTCCGGCTAAAGAAAGATACAAGAGAAGATTCCTCTTCATAAGTCAAATTTCTTTGTCCCTCCATTGTTTTAATTCAAATGTTATATAATTCAAAAATGTTAGAGAAACATATGATCAAATGGGAATGGAAAAATTATTCAAACCCAAACAAATAATAGACTGTAGTACATCCATACAATAAAATACTATTCAGTAAGAAAAAGGAATGAACTACTAATACATGCAACTAGAGGATGAATCCCAATTGTATTATCCTAAGTGAAAAATGGCAGATTCAGAAGGCTACATATTCTGTGATTCCATTATGTAACAATCTGGAAAAGGAAAAATTATAGGGGTAGAAAACAAATCAGTGGTTATCAGGTAATAGAGAAAGGGGGAAAAGGTTGACTGAAAAGGGAAAAGAGGAAACTTTGGAGGAGGAAGGACTGTTCTATATCTTAATTGTGGTGATATTTATGCAACTGTATGCATTTGGCAAAACTTATAGAAGTGACAAAACTATAAAAGATGAATTCTAATGTATGTAAATTTTACCTCAACAAACCTGACTTTTAAGAAACGCTAAATGGAAATTATTTTATTACCTATTACTCATAATTGAATCCAAAGATTCAATTAGTACTTCTTACATGTAGACCTTTTCACTTATATTTGAAAATACTTAGAATAGGGGGCATCTAATGATCCAAAATTTAGTGAGGCTTATGAAATTTTAGAGATTATTCTCAAGCAAGACCAATATGTGGATAAAGCTCATTTCCTTTTGACAGTTTTCATTGGGATATCTGATTGACCTGAAACAGAGAAGGAAGATGTTCATGCACTTTTCATCAGACTATTAAGTGGCACTGGTGAATTTACTTTGATTAACTGTTAATAATTTGAATACATAGTCAGTCATGATCCTTTTTCTTTTGTGGTAATTTAAAACTTATTAATGAGACTAATATAACAGAATTTTAATATAAATATTTTCCTAATTGTTAAATTTGAAACAGAAGAAAAAGTATGTTTTGAGGTCAGAAAAAATAATATTATAAAAGATGAAAAAATATTTATTTTTGCTTCAATTGTATCAATTCCAGCAACTTCTCCTCAAGTCAATTGGATCTCCAGTACATGAAGTCATAGATTAATGATACTGTGAGAGTCTCTCCCAATTTAGAACCTACTTTCACTTAGACACACAAACATATTTCCCCTCTTGTTTCTATTAACTTTGGAAAACTTGGTCCATTATTCTATCTCTAATATGAGACAGTGCTCTCATTTTGTAGTTATTCATTATCTTATGCAAAAATGTCTGTTTCATCAATCTCTACCTCTTTTTCTAAGGTTAAGATCCCCTTATTACTCCCATTTCAATAGAAAAGTTAAAACTATTATCGGATACCCAACTGTTTAATGACAGTTGAGCATTTTAAAGTTATACTGTTTAGTCTGTATGTTGAGAGCATGTGATAGCTTACAGAGGAAATTACTTCTTACTTCATCCAAATGGACATTGCCAAGTCAATTTTGAATAGATAACTAATGACAATACATGGGATAAGTTTTTTTTTTTTAAAAAGTCATCATTCTGGGTTAAGTCAATACATATATTTTCCATAAAGATTCTCTTATTAATGCATATTGCAGAATTTAGCTTTGTAGTGAACTACTTGCCTGGGACCAGGCTAGTAGTAGCAAATTGTATCTAGAAGAATTACTTTGAGTAAGAAAATAAAATATATGTTTCATTTTGTATATTCTGTTTCATGGTGAAAAGGGTTTGGTATCTATACTTTATATTCATACAGCTGAAATGGGATACTTTTGCACTTTTTTCTAGCAGTTTCTTGACTAATTCTGTAAAGCTATTTTCTTGAGAGTCTATGATTTTTCTGTGATTGAGGGTGGGACAGATTTTCTACAGAGAGTAAGTGACTTATCTGTGAAGTTTCACAATAAAAGTCAGGTAATAATAATAATGATTGTAATTCAAGCTAACATTTGCTGAGCAATTATACTATACCCGACACATAGTTAACCTAAGTCATTTATATATATTTATTCATATTCATTATGAAATACATATGAGGTAGCTACTCTTATTAACTCCATTTTAAAGATGAGGGAACTGAGACCCCAAAACATTCTATAACTAGCCTAAGATCCCTGAGTTGGGGCTAGAACACATGCAGTTCAGCTCCATGGCTAAGCTCTAACCATGGTTTGGAACACTTCTGGTGACCAAGCCTACACAATAATCAGTTTAATACTCTCGTGCTCATCTGTTTGATTCTGTGTTGAGACTGAGCGAGTTAACTGCAATGCTACAGAATAGTTCTCACCCATAAGCGGTGTTGTGGGTGGTGATCCCTAGATCCTGGAAGTTGTTTCTCCTCAAGGCCTTGTAATATAAGCATCATGATAACTCATCAAACAGAGCTTACTAAATAGCTTCTGATGGTGAAAATGGTAAGGAAATTCCTAGAAGTAACATTCAGTTAAGAATTTGTAAGGAAAATTAAATATAGTATCCTATATTTGGAAATTAAAGAGCATATTTTTTTACAAATATGCTATGATGAAATTATCGTGATACTTAGAGTCAAACAGTCTAAATTCAGTCATGAAATTGTTACTAAGTTGAGTTAGTGTGATGTGGAATAATTTGCTAGACTTCTGTTAGATTTTGTTTCTTTCTCTCTTACATAAGAGGATTGAGATAGATCCAGAGGTCCTTTTTAATGTTAACACTTTGTTATACAATTTAAAATTTTCTCAACAACTGGAAAATATCATTCTAATTAAAACACACTTTTTTTTTTTTTGGTTGCGTTGGGTCTTGGTTGCTGCACACGGGCTTTTGCTAGTTGCAGCGAGTGGGACTCTTTGTTGCGGTGTGTGGGCTTCTCATTGCAGTGGCTTCTCTTGTGGTGGAGCATGGGCTGTAGGCACGCAGGCTTCAGTAGTTGCAGTGCGTGGGCTCAGTAGTTGTAGTGCATGGTCTCTAGGGTGCACAGGCTTCAGTAGTTGTGATGTGTGGGCTCAGTAGTTGTGGCTCATGGGCTCTAGAGCCCAGGCTCAGTAGTTGTGGTGCACAGGCTTAGTTGCTCCATGGCATGTGGGGTCTTCCTGGACCAGGGATCGAACCAGTGACCCCTGCATTGGCAGGCAGATTCTTAACCACTGCCCTATCAGGGATGTCCCTTAAAACACATTTTTAAGTCTTGTGGTCAGTAGATATGATTAGACTTGAAACCAAAACACCATAATTTAATTTACTAAAATTTCATCTGGACTCATCCAAAATCTAGCGACGAGGCTGGGAGTAAATAGAAACATAATTTAAAATATATGTTCATTCTATTCTGGAAAATAACAAAGAAAATCTTCATTTAAGAAATAAATAATAAAATTAGAATACAATAATATTCTCATAATTCCATGCACAAGCATGTGGTTTAGAGAATGTCTGTCTATTTGAGATTAGTTGCATATTTGAGTCATATACAATTTCTCAAACAACTTGAAAAATTTTAGACCATTTCATGAATGAGTGTTTAGATTTCTATGGCAAACCAAGGAAAGATCAGTTCAATTGTGTGTCTAAAATGTACCATTCACCTTGAAACATCCTTCTACTTGAGTAAACTGTCATCTTAAAGGCTATATCTTCCTACTCATTTCTGCATTGATTTATCTTCACTTTAGAGATGCAAATATTCCATCACTGTCCAAATATAAGTCAATGTTACTAAAATAAGTATGAAAAAATATTTAAATTACAAGGCATGATAGTAAATGTATTCTGATGTTTTCCCTAAATATACCACTTTGCGTTTAAAACACTTAGAGAAAGGGCCATTTTATATTTTTATGCCTTCACAAAATTTAAAGATTGATGATGTAGTTAGTAAATGTGGGCTTAGTTGTTGGTGTACATCTTATTCTTTTGCCATATCTGCATTAATACATTTTAGAGTCAGTGAATTTTGGAAATAAACAAAACAGAAAAACTTACCTATTTTCCTCTCTTAAGATCCACCAGAAGACATTAAAATGAAAAAATTCCTAAGCATAATTATTGGATTACCTAATTCTATTTTTTTGGAAGAAATTGCTTTATGCATTCTTTTTTTTAATGTTTAAGTTTTTTAGCTAATTTTTATTGGAGTATAGTTGCTTTACAATGTTGTGTTAGTTTCTTCCTTACAGCAAAGTGAATCAGTTATTTGTATACGTATATCCATTCTTTTTTAGATTTCCTTCCCATTTAGGTCACCACAGAGCACTGAGTAGAGTTCGCTGTGCTATACAGTAGGTTCTCATTAGTTATCTGTTTTATACATAGTAGTGTATATATGTCAATCCCAGTCTCCCAGATCATCCCACCCCCCACCTTTCCCCCTTGGTAGCCATAAGTTTGTTCTCTACATCTGTGACTCTGTTTCTGCTTTGCAGATAAGTTCATATGTACCGTTTTTCTAGATTCCACATGTAAACGATATTATATGATATTTGTTTTGCTTTATGCATTTTAAGTGTTCTATTAGTCATCATTAAGTAGCATAGGATTGAAAGGAGAAATGATCCAGAATCAATAAGTTCAAACGTGTTTTGGTGGTGGTGGGGGGGGTCTCTTTGAATGCATTAAACATGAGATCATTCTCATAGGGTTTACAGGAAAGTGCCTTTGATATGCCATTCTACTGAGGGGGTATGGGGAAACCCATCAAAAAGTCCATGAATATGAAATTATTAAATCATGCCTTTGTGATTGGCTGCCTGTGTGACCTAATGTCTTAATCTCTATTTTCCAACAAGAAACTAATTTTTTTAGCATCTTTATTGAGGTATAATTGCTTTACATTGTTATGTTAGTTGCTGCTGTATAACAGAGTGAATCAGCTATACGTATACATATATCTCCATATCCTCTCCCTCTTGCGTCTCCCTCTCACCCTCCCTATCCCACCCCTCTAGGTGGTCACAGAGCACCGAGCTGATCTCGCTGTGCCATGCGACTGCTTCCCACTAGAGTCTGTCAGACAGAGTGAAGTAAGTCAGAAAGAGAAAAACAAATACCGTATGCTAACACATATAAATGGAATCTAAAAAAATAAGGGTTCTGAAGAACGTAGGGGCAGGACAGGAATAAAGATGCAGATGTAGAGAATGGACTTAAGGACACGGGGAGGGGGTATGGTAAGCTGAGATGAAGTGAGAGAGTGGCATTGACATATATACACTGCCAAATGTAAAATAGAAATTAATTATTAATTCACTTATCCACACACATGTATTAAGTCTTTACTAATAACTGTGGTCTACTTTTCTCACAGAATGCTATGTGGCTTAATTACTAACCTAGTGGTTATAAAGGTGTGGATAGAAGTTATATGTGGAAAGGCCATAGGGGAGAAATTGAAGGTGAGTCACCTGGAGGGGGTTTGCTGACCGCCTGTAAGACCTCTACTGCGTGGGGTGAACCTGATGATGCTATCAGAGTCTTGTGTGTGGTCCTCAGCATTACATGCTCTAAAACTTGACTTCTCAGCACCCGTTGATAATAAGTCTCTGGTCAATGGACTAATGCTAACCTCACTCCAGACTTCCATGGAAGCCACAATGCAATTGTTTCTTTCATGGAGAGGCTTGTAATCTGTTATCAGTGACGGGTCAATTACACTAAAATGATCAATTACACTACTCAAAGCACCTCCTTCCCCCAAAATATTAATCAGAATGTGGCTGTCTTAGCAAGGAATAAGGTAAAAGGAGGTGGATATTCCTGAGGAGGATTTGACCAACTGAAGTATGCTAACCTCACAGCAAAGTATGGCTCTAGAATTCTCAAGTTTCCTAAATTCAATCACTGCTTCACTTTCTTTGCTTGTCCCCAAGTTCTTTTGATACTGTTTTTACTTAGATATAAATATTTCGGATTGAGCCAAGTTAGCTGTCTCTGGTCAGGGAGCTGTTCTGGGGCTGGAAGACATTCTATCTCCTCCCATCTTGTGCTGATTTAAGTCATTTGTTTCTCAGAAGACAGACTCATCTCCTTTATCTCTAAGTTCTCAGGGGCACCTCACTCTGCCCTCACGTACTTCTAAAAACGTTCTCAGCATATCATGGGAGGATGTTTAAAGTATAGTTTTTCTAGAATATTCACAGAACATCAAAATATACAAAAGTGTAATTGAGATAGAGCATATAACTTTGTGAAAATAACCAATGAATAGAAATCAAATAATTGGACTGTCACCTTCTGAGATGGCCACACTCTGTCTGTGGAGTGTTTATCTCCCTGAATAAACCTTCTTTCCAAAAAAAAAAGAAAAAAGAAAGAAATCAAATAATTTTATTAAAAACTGGTCTAAGGTTGTTGGAACACTGGAATCGTGAATTAAGGTGGGAAAATATCTGGATGTAGGCTGGGTAATAGCTTTCAGACATTTCAGGACTGGGTTTTAGAAGCATAGCCATACTGGTACTGTTTCTTCCTGTGACCATTTCTCTCAGTTGAATCAATAAGCATATTCTGAATCAAGTAAACAAAATGATTTTGCAACATTGTGACCTGAGGAAGACATGATTATTGTCTTATACTCCTGTACTGAGAAAAGTCATAAGAGCCTCCAACCCAGAATCAGCAAGGGTCCCTTAGGAAGAGGAAGGAAAGAATGAAAATATCTCATGTAAGATATCTGTGCTTCCTGGCTGCTCTGGCCAGCTGTTTCCTGTCCTCGAAACTCTCACAGCTTTATCTACAGCCACGCTGGACTTGCCTTTGAACTCCTGCTTGAAGTTTGTCGTATTTTTCTACTTCTTAATCTTAACTTCTCCAGCCTACTCTCTCTCCCTTGCCGATTACATCCAACCTCAGAACCTTAAATATCTGTATGCTGATGATTCCAAATTTAAATCTCCGTCTCATTTTTCATCTCTGACTCTCAGTTTGTACCTGCAGCATCTCCATTTGTATGCCTAGTTGATATCTCAACCTTAACCTGTATGAGTGAAGCTCCTGATATACTCCTCTCCACAACCAGCAATTTTCACATCTCCCCTATGCAATTTCAGTAAATGGCAACTTCATTCTTCCAGTTGTTTAGGTAAAAAACAAAACAAAAAACCTTGGTATTATCTTTGGTTTTATTTTACACTCCATGTCTTATCTGTAGGCGAGTCCCATTGGTCCTATCTTCAAGATAAATACAGAATCCAGCTACTTCTCATAACCTCCAGTGTCACCAATCTGGTCCAAACCATCGTATTTCTCATGTAGGCTATGGTAATAGCCTCTTGGTAGATTTGCCCTAACACAGTAGCCAGAGTGATCCTATTGAGGAATCCTGCTTCATTCACTCTCGCATTCTGTTAGATGACTATTTCATACCTCCATCTTTCTCCTCATACCGCCAATGCCCCCTCCTACATCACAATTCCCTCCTGATGACCTCGAATGTTATTAGGTCACATTACTCCTCTTCCTAAAGCTCTCCAATGGCTTTCCATTTCATTCAGAAAAAAACACCACGGACTTCACAAAGCCCATTGCCCCTCTGACTCCATCTCCTGTGATTTTACCTCCTTGTTTACTACTCTTTCGCCACCCTGGATACCTGTTCATTCCTTGAAAATGCTAGGCAAGCTGCTACTTCAGCTCTTTGCACTGGCTGTTCCCTCTGCTTGGAATGCTTCCCTGCAGAAAACTGCGTGGCTCACTTCCTCACTTCTTTCAAGTCTTAAATGAAATGACACTTTCTTAGTGAGGTTTTCCCTGGCTACCTTATTTTAAATTCCAACCCTCCCCTAAAACTGCCTTTTACTTTTTTTAATTTATTTTTCTCCGCAGCACTTGTCACTATCTGACATACAACTCTAGGAGAGGAAAAAAACATTTTAGTTTCTCCAGCAAGGGCCTTGTAAGTTAGACTGCCCAAAGACAAATAAACAAGAGAAAAACAAACAGAAGTTAATTAATATGTGCATTGTGCATGTACAAATGGGAGCAACCAGCAATGAGTGACCCAAAGAGGTGGTTAGAGCTTGGGCTTATATACCATCTCATACTAAAACAACAGAAAAGGTGTTTGAGGCTTCTGCATGGCGAAGACAAATTATGGGAAAGTCACCAGGAAAGGTAGGGTAAACAAGGACTTTTTAGTAAGGTTTGTTATGCAGACTTAAGTCGGTGCCTTCTCCATTTATAGAAGTTAAGAGTTTTCCTCTTCCAGGTACAGGAGAGGGAGGCATCTTTACAAATAGAAATTTCTTTTATGAATGTAAATTTCCTTTACAAAAGGAAAACTTGTGCTCTGTTTTTAGAGCTTTTCTTGTATCTGCTGCTTCTTAATGGCTTTTGGCTCAAAATAATCCACATTTCTAATAGGCGTATGTTGGGGTGGCATATTCTGGTACCCTTCATGACATACTGTCCTTATCTTTTTTTAATGTCTTTCTTTTCCTATAAGAATGTAAGATCTATGCAGGCAAATATTTTTGTCTTTTGTTCACTGCCGTAGACCAGTGCCTAAAACAGTCATTGGTGCACAGTAATTCTCAATCAGTATTTGTTGGATGACTTAATAAACATTTATTATTCAGCAGCCATTGAAAATGCAGCTTAATGTTTCACATTAGTTTACCCTAGAAACATTATTTTGAAAGAACCACTGGGAACATACCATGTTTATTTATTTATTTATTTATTTGCGGTACACGGGCCTCTCACTGTTGTGGCCTCTCCCGTTGGGAGCACAGGCTCCGGATGCGCAGGCTCAGCGGCCATGGCTCACGGGCCCAGCCGCTCCGTGGCATGTGGGATCTTCCCGGACCGGGGCACGAACCCGTGTCCCCTGCATCGGCAGGCGGACTCTCAACCACTGCGCCACCAGGGAAGCCCCCATGTTTATTTTTTATTCTCAGCATTTTTGTAGGCTTAGCCTCTCCAATTCCATTAAAGAATTTTTTGAGGGTAGAGTCGAGTTAATGTCTCTTACATCTCCGTTAATAAAGATTACGCCTGCACTGATTGACCCAATTCATTTTCCTGCACTGAGGACATAGAACATTCTAAAATACTTGTCTGTTATTTTAAAAGCATTCTCCACAATCTCTTGTTTTTTGGGTTTTTTTTTGGGGGGAGGGTTGTTTTTTTTTTTTTTTTTAGATTTAAACAGTGAACTTTTCTTCAGGGTGATTTTTTTTTCTTTTTTTTAATGAATGAAAGATTCTTTAAATTCTATAGTGCCTTAAAATTTTCAAAAGTTTCACACACATGATTTCATATAATCCCATAGTAACCCTTTTTTAAAATTCCCTACCCCTCTCTCGCCCCTCCTCCTTCCCTCTCCCCACTGGTACTACTAGTTTGTTCTCTATATCTGTGAGTCTGTTTCTGTTTTGTTATATTCACTAGTTTTACTTTTTAGATTCCACATTTAAGTGATACCATACAGTATTTGTCTTTCTCTGACTTAATTCACATAGCAGTCTCTAAATTAAACCCAACCATTCATTCAGCGAATATTTATTAAGTAAAACTACCCTAGGCTTTGTCATATAAAGATAGAAATGAATCCTGCCCTAAAGTAGCTTACAGTATAATACTGGAAATAAGATATGTACACATTAGAAATATAGTATTATCTAATACAACTCAGCACATGTTATCTTGAGAGATGTAGAGGTCCTTATCCCTGACTGCAGACTGATGCATCCTCCCTGTAAGTGGCCAATTATGGAACACGAATAGAGAATATGAAAACAGGGAGAGAGATTGAGGGCAGTTATTGAAAAATAATGTGGGTTGTTCATCAGAGTCTTGATGAACAGCCCAATTAGAATTGAAATGGGCAGAGTGTGGTGGGTTACGAAGTCACTTTTAGAATATGCCAAGCCAAAGCATATATAAGCAATAGAAAGCTTTAGATCACAGGAGAAAGGGAAAAAAAGAGAAGTAGAATGAATGTACTACGTCCTAATTAATTTTTAAAGGCAAATTCTGTAGCAGAAGTCCAGTTTTGAAGCTAGGTAATTTAGCTCTCTATTTGTAAGATACTTTTTTTCTTAGAATTGGTAGCTATATTTTACACGAGTTGGGTGATTGAAGGTTTATTTGAATGCAATCTTTAGATGACAACATTAGAAAAAAGTTAGAGTTCTCAGGAATATGTTGTGGGTGATTAAGGACCATAACTGCAGCCACTCGAGATTATTTTCAGCCTCTTAGCTCTTAGGGGTTAGCAAACTGTGCACTGTGGGTTAAATCCAGGCAGCTGCCTGATTTTGTAAATAAAGTTTTATTGGAATATGGTCAGGCCCATTCATTTACATATTATCTATGTCGCCTCCATACAACAGCAGAATTGAGAAGTTTCAGTGGAAACTGGAGACGTTATGGTCTAGCTAGCTAGTCCACTACAGAAGAAGCTTACCAATTCCTGGTCAATGTTATTCTCTCCATTTTCCTATTGAGTCTTTTCACTGGGAATCCAACTGAAGATTAACAAAAAAATTCAGAAAGTCTAGTGAGCAATAACTAGTGGAAGCTTAGTTATTTTGCGCTTGTTAACACGTTGATTTATATACTTAAACATGTGAAGTTTACCTATACTAATTTTAAACCAGTTAATATTGTCTTGACTTGTAGCCACATAGAAAGCCAGTTATGGTACAATGAAAATGGCACTTGAAATAGATTTTAAAGATCTGGATTCAAGTTACACTCTGCCAGTTACAACCTTAGACTAGTCACTCAAAAATCAAAACCTCTGAGCCCAGAGATTAAAGTAACAGGAGAGAGAGTCTTTACAACTAGCTGTAAAAATTGAATGAGATAATAAAAGTAAAAGAGCTTTATACACTAAATCATGATATCATTATCAGATATTGTTCATGTTCCTGAGAATGTATACAACATATCTGTTAAAAGAGCAGGCTCTATCATTAGGTTGATTTGAAGGATTTGGTTGATAAATATTTACTGAGGTAATCCTGGAAAGGCATCTAGCACAATGACTGACAACACCAGCTATTATATATTTTGTTACCATTACTATTATAAAATAGCTAGCATTTGTCTTTCGTAGATACTAATCATTGAATGCTCTCAGCTCTTAGCCAATCTTTGAATGCTCTAACATGGGTTAATGAAAGGATGAAGGCCAGTGAATATAGAAAGCTAATAGTAATGTTCCAGAGCTTGTGTACGTGTCCTTTGACTGACTACAATTCCCTGATACTAAAGGTTATCTAGTAAGTCTCTTTAAATTTTAATCTTCTGTTCACTGCTATCACGTTTCATACATTTTTACTGGTGTTTATTTTTATGTGCATAATATATCTATTTATTATTTTCTCTCTCCCACTCTTTTGTATTAAGACATGGGAAAATCAGTAAATAGAGTTCTTCATCCAGAACTATGCCATCACAATTCATAATTTAGCCTGATGCTAATATTATTTACTTTTAGCAAGACTAAAAGCAATATATTTAACTTGCTAGGATGTGAGGGACATAAAAATTAGGCCATTAATTTAGAGAGAGAAAAATATACAAATATTACCATTCTAAGGAGAGCAAAAGAATATATTTAAACTCTTCTCTAGGGAGAGTTAGAAAATGTAACTTTAGTTTTAAAATTATATTGGAATGTGTAATAAATTGAAAGCTAGAACCTTTAAAAAATTATTTTGACCTTGTCATAAAAGTTAAGTTTAAAATGGGACAAGGACTCTCTTCTCCCATTTCTGAATGATAACTTCCACCTCTTGCCATTAGTGAATTTTCGTATTATGTCCTACCTCAGGGAGCCAATTTCATCTTCACTCTCTTCACCAAGAGAACTTGAAAAGTAATAGAAACAATCTGTCCTTGTTCTCCCTTTGCCAACACAGCCAGTTGGCCAGGTCTGACCAAACATTAGCTATATAAACAGACAGAAGTTTGTGCGCGCGCGTGTGTGTGTGTGTGTGTGTGTGTGTTTATTGAAGACCCAGGGGGATATCAGAAGTTTTACAATGGCAGAGGGACAAATATTGAGATTCTAGTTAACACACTCTCATAAGCACAAGAGGAAACTCTGTAAGACTTAAAATGTTGAAGGAGTGTGTCATCCAATAAATTGTCCCTCCTCTACGAATCTGTACCTTTCTTCTTGGGTCCTCTACGTCAGTTAGACAAATGAAGAGTTAAAGGGAGCAGCAGAACCCCACAAATCACCCCTCTTCTAACACCAGCTGCAAGTTCAGAGGGTCCCCAAAGCCACCCTCAAAGTCGGTAATTCACTAGGAGAGCTCACACACCTCGCTGTAAGCAGTTATAGTTATGGTTTATTACACGGAAAGGATACAAATTAGAAACAGGCAAGGGAAGAATGAGTGAGCACCAGTTTTGGAGTTTCCATTGTTCTCTCCCTATGTAGTCATGGTGTGTTACCTTCCCAGCCCTGAAGTGTGACAATATGCATGGAGTATTGCCAACCAGGGAAGCTCACCTGAGTCTCTGTGTCCAGAGCTTTCATCAAGGCTCCATCACATAGACATGATTGATTGCTCACCCTGATACCCTCAACACTTCATTCCAGGTCTTCTCTTGGAGGAGGTAGATGGGGGTACTCCATCTACACCTAATTCTTTTTTCTCTTCTCTACCTGTTATGGTCTGAACTGTGTCCCCTCAAAATTCATACGTTGGAGTTCTAACCCTATGACTATATTTGAATATACGGTCTTTAAAAACTAATTAAGTTTAAATGAGCGCTAATCCAATAAGACTGGTGTCCTTATAAGAAGACAAAAAGATACCAGCGATCTGTGTGTGTGTGTGTGTGTGTGTGCATGTGCATGCGTGTGTGTGTGTGTGTATGCACAGAAAAGAGGCCATATGGGGACACCTTGAGAAGATAGTTCTCTGCAAGCCAGGAAGAGAGTCCTCACCAGAAACCAACCGTGTTGGCATCTTGCTTTTACACTTCTAGCCTCCAGAACTGTGAGAAAATAAATGTGTATTAGCTTAAGTTATCCAGTTTGTGGTATTTTGTTACGGCAGCCCACACAGACAAATACACTTCCTTTCTCTTTCTTTTCAGGATCCTCCCTCTAGCCCAGAAAAACGGTGGTGTTTTGTTTCTTGACCTTTCTGTACTATAAACTCCTCATACGTAGCCTTCATCCCTTCCTATGTTGTATTTAATATTTTATGAACTCTGTGCTTTAGTCGTCCAAACTCTGGCCTGATTTTCCAATCCAGGTTCCTCTGGATTTCAAAACATAACCTCTTTGCCTTTAAACTTGTTCTTATAAATCAAAAGCTTCTTCATTTAAGATGAGTGTGCCTTCTGTAAGTTAAAAAAAATCTATTAAGCACTTCAGATTAGCTCTCAGTCCATGGGTCTAGCTAACCTTTTTTCCCTGTTCTCAGAAGCAAGCAATGCCATTGATTCACTAGCTGGAAAGAGAGCCACAGAGCAACTAAAATGATTAGTTACCACATTAGTTGCCAAAGTTTGTTCTCCCAGTATTCTGCTGATATCAGAAACTATGCCATTTCTGATATACCAATCATGATTAAATTATCTTGACGCTAGTGTGCTTCTAAACAGAAGAAGGCCAAGAGGATTTTTCCAGTTTATCTTGTCTCCAATCTATACAAGTGTTTCCCATTCCCTCTGGGAGGTCCTGGGATTATTGTAAGGAATCTGTGAATTCATACACTACTACAAACTTTGATTATAGGCGGAATAAGCAGAATGTCTCATGCATATGCAAGCCTCTATTTTCAAATGTATGTAGATGTTATTGCAGTTGACAAAATGTCAATAATTTAAAGTATAACTGAATTCACAGAAACTGTTTGTCATCATGCATCTTTTAAGTAATGGATATTAGAATTCCAATTATTGTCATATGGGATTTCACTATTTTGTTGTTGCCATTATTAATAAAGTCATTTTTACTATATAAATGAAAGTTTGAGTAATCTATTCTCCTTGCCTTACCTAAAGGAGCAATTCCATATTGTGTTTTATTGGAAAGTCTCCTTTATTGAAGAATCTTTTTAGTCCTGCCTGTTATTCTTTCTAAATCTGAGTTCTAGGAACATGATCCCCCTAGTCTCCTTTGGCAATCAGAACACTCTCTGGGAAGGCAATCTTGGAAGATTTATTGCCCGAAAGGAATTCTAAAAGCATCTTTTTAAAAGAAAACTATATTCCCAGTCTGCTTATTTTAGCTACCAAAATTTTTTGTCGAGTACCATTTTTATTACAAAAATAATACTCTGGGTACATCTTCACACCTTATTAAGGAGGACATGTATTTTATACCTGTAAAATATGTCTTTGCCATATGATTAGGTTTAATCATTTTTATTGCTCCTTTCAGCTCTTTTCAATATTTACTATTATAAATAAATCACAATACATATCCTGGTATATATTTTTTCTTTCAGATAAATTAATGCCAGACTTAATCAAAAATATAAACATGTTTAAGGCTTTTAATACACATTCCTAAGTTGCTTTCCAGAAAGATGATGCCTATTTAAACTCCCACTAGGACCTAAATCTCCACTGTGAGTTTTACCTCCTGAAAAGCAAAATTGATTATTTCCTTTTTTTAATTGTTGATAATTTGATTAAAATTATTATTAGAAAGGTTGGAGTTTCTGTCTTTTATTATCCATTGTCATTTCTTTTTCTGAGAATTGTCTGTTCTTGTTCTTTTCAGCACTAGAACCTGATTTTTCTTTAGAGCATTTCCTTTTTATATTTAGTGTTCCTCATTATGCATAGTTTGCAGCTAATCTTCCATGTCCTTGCACTAAAACTCTCAATTTTAGCTCCATTGTAGAGTCTCTCTAGTCCTTCTAAGCATAACTTCTCAGAGTTCTCATATTAGCAGATTTCCCCTCTTGACTCTATTTACATGACTCTTTTTTTTTTCATATTGCAGTGCAGGATTAGGCAAATTGCTGAATCTACCTCCAAAATCCCTGCTGCCCATTTTATCCTGCAATGGCTTTCCTATCTAGACTGCTGCAGGTGCTTTCAAATTCACAGCTGTGAAGGTTGCTAAGCCATTATATGTTTAGGTGAGAAAGTGATCTTCTCTCTGCACAAAGGCCATCAATTCTTTGATATTATCTCACACTATTAAACATACCCTCTGAGACAGCCACTTGAGGTCTTACTATGTATTGTTTCATTGTACACTTTCACATGCTGTCTGTAAAACCCGATTTCTAGCCACCACCGTAGCAACTTTACCATTGAAGAAAGAAATAATTTGACATTGAAAATGACTTAAAGGCCCATTATCCCTACTTTTGAATCATCTGGCTTCTTTCCAAAGGCAGTAGCATTTAAAACTCAAACTAATAGTGGATTTAAACTAGAAAAAGTTATGATAGAATAAGCTTTAGAAATAAATGGCACTGAGTATGTACCCCTATTAACTAGCTGTGTAACTTTGGGGAGGTTTCTTAACTTCTCTAAGTTTCAGACTCTTCATTTACAAAATGAAATAAGTAATATCCAACTTGGTGGTTGTGAGAATAGATAAATGTACTACTATATAGAATCAAATTTTCCAATCGAGTCACATGAAGCAGAAATATCATCTAGTATCGTTTTGCTAACCATTTCAAGAATACAAGCAATACGGAGGGACAAAGCACAAAGCAGTCTGGGGCAGACTGTGTGGTTCCGAGCCCTTTCTTCCCATGAAACACCTTCATTTTATATGCCTGAGAGTTATTTGGCCTATGTGACATTGTCCAAGGAGTCTTGTCTCATAAATCCATAGATTCTGGGTTTATTTACTTTAAGTGATCCTTTAGCCAAGAATATATACTAAGAACATATTATAGTCAAGGGCTCTTCCCCCTCGCAAGTATCATCAGTCTCTTGGTCTGGAGTCCATTGACAAGGGGGCTAAGTCAGTCAACTGCCTTCTTTGCTTTTCCGTGCAATAGTCCCTCAACCCCACCCCGGCCCCCATAGAGGAAGTACATGGATCATAGGCAAGCTGATTTAACAACTTCCTCCCAAAATATGTAAATCACCCCTTCCTAATTAATAATTGAAATTATCTCCTTTGCTTAAAATATTTGCTATGACTGAACATTGTGTTGGCAGAAATAGTATCAATCACCTGTAGCACAGTATGAATCAGTTTATCAGTCCAATGATGAAAATTGACGAGTACATTGAAAAAAATAACCCATTTTCCAACCTAGGAATTAATTAGCTGTTGCTCTCCAAGGTTGATAGAATTTTGAATAATGATGACACTCTATGAAACCACTTCCTTAGATGGCAAACCATCAAAGAGAATCTTGTAGAGGTACCTAATCTCAAGGCAAATTTATTAGACACAGTATCTGTTAGTCATCCCTGTTCCCTACACAGACTGAGATCCTGAAGCTTTCCTCAGAGAGTAGAAACCTCATTGGCATTCCTAAAAGAAGGGTGAGTCTTCAAATTAGGAAGACATGGGGAAATCTGCTTCTGGCTTTCAGAGGGACATTATTAGCAACAGGTAGGCTCCAGCGAAAGAGGGTTGTCTTCCCATCAAGGCTACCTAGGTGCTCAGTGAGACAGGGCTCAAATGCTAGATAAGATGAAATCAAATTCCACTAGCCTATGCGTAACTGAATCAAAAAACAAATGGAATAAAGGTAGCTGTTGGATTTTCAGGAACCCAGAATTGCCCAGAAGAGGTGAAGGCACTAACCACAAGATAAGGGCAGGATGGAGGAGACCAGATCATAGGCCTACAGTTCAAGGTCCAGGATACAAGGTAGGGATATAAGAGGGCCCAGGCAGCTGCAAAGAAACACAGCCCAGTTGGGTCCAGAAAAGATGATCTGGAAGCCCAAAAGCTAGGATAGAAAAACTAAGAAGGTCCTAGCAGGACATAATTCCACCAGACATGAACGTGAAGTCAGTCCAAACAAACGTCAATAAGAAGACTGAAGCAGTCGAATTTAGTGCTTAAGAGCTCAGACTCTTAAGAGTGAGGAAAGACCAAGTATTGAATTTTAACTCTGCCACTTCCAAGCCAAATGACTTTGAACTAGATATTTGCTTTTGTCCTCTTTAAAATAAGGAAAATGGGGCTTCCCTGGTGGCGCAGTGGTTGAGAGTCTGCCTGCCAATGCAGGGGACACGGGATCGTGTCCTGGTCCGGGAGGATCCCACATGCCGCGGAGCGGCTGCGCCCGTGAGCCATGGCCGCTGAGCCTGCGCATCCGGAGCCTGTGTTCCGCAACGGGAGAGGCCACAACAGTGAGAGGCCCGCGTACCGCAAAAAAATAAAAAATAAAATAAAATAAGGAAAATGATGGTATCTACTTTCTAAGATTGTATGAAAGTAAACTGAGATAATGCATGTAATGTGTATGCCTGTAATATATAGATATACAAAATACTGTCAGTAAATATTAGCTGTTATTATTTGTCTTATTGAATATGTTTCCCCAGCATTCACTCAAATATCCACCCTGGACAACCTTAAAAATTAACAGAACTGGGAATAAGTTAATTTGTTATACAGCCAGTATTTTCCAGGGGCCCATTCTCTGTGGCTGCCACTGTGCTAGATGCTGGGATACAGGGATGAGCAAAGCACTCATGGTCTCCATCCTTATGACCTTACATTCTAGTGAAGGAGACACTCATTAAAAACAAAACCACACAAATAAATGTTAAATTCCATGGGTGATGAGTTCTAGTTACAACACCTGCATTTTCCAGCCCTAGTCATCCTGACTCTCAGCTTTTAGATAAGTGAGAATAAGAAATCAGCACTAAGTAACCAAAACCATTTGTTTAACTTTGCATTTGTTTTATTTTCTACTGAACATTCCTTTGAAGAAATTCCAACCTTAGCTAAACTAAGGATTTGAAAGAGGATTTTATATATTTCATTCAAACAAAATAGGTGGGGACAATGCCCTTTTTAAAAATTTAATTAAAAAAATTTTTTTTTGGCGGCATTGGGTCTTTGTTGCTGCACGCAGGCTTTCTCTAGTTTCCACGAGCAGGGGCTACTCTTCGTTGCGGTGCGTGGGCTTCTCACTGCGGTGGCGGAGCACGGGCTCTAGGAGTGCGGGCTTCAGTAGTTGTGGCTCTTGAGCTTAGTTGCTCTGCAGCATGTGGGATCTCCCTGGACCAGGGCTCGAACCCATGTCCCCTGCATTGGCAGGTGGATTCTTAACCACCACCCTACCAGGGAAGTCTTCAATGCCCTTTTCAGTTGCCTTTAGTTGCCCAGATGTAATGGTTGTAGACCTAGTGGGAAGAAAGGAGGGCGAGGTGAGGTAGCAGGATAGATACAGCTGCCCACAAGGTGAAGAGACTGTGTCATTGTTATGCTACCCTCTGCCAAGTCTGACCCTTTACAGCAGTAGTTCCCAAACTTATGTGCGTCAGAATCATCTGGGAAACTTGGTAATGTGCAAGTTCTCAGGAGCAACCTCAAAAGTACTTAATTCAGTGGATGACTCAAATGGAGCCTCAGAATCTGCATTACAACATGTCACTGAATTTTCTGATGACATGGCCTGAGAAACACATTTTAAGTAATATCGCTTTGGAAGGTAACTCTTCACAGAGGCTTCCAGTTGTATCAGAATTCAACCAAGTGTCTCATTTATTTAAAGGTTCATCCTTACCCCCCTGATTTGACATGCCATCTTTATTATATACTAAATTCTTATATATATTTGGGTCCGTTCATGGATTTTCTATTCTCTTCTATGTAACATTATATATACACCCCATGCCGTGGTAATTATTGAGGTTTTATAATGCGTTTCAGTATCTGATGCCTTCATTGTTCTTCCAAGAGATTTCCTGGCTGGTTTTTCTTATTTTAATTTGGATATGAACTCTAGAATCCATTTGTTCTTTCCCTTGTCATTCCTTCTCTTTCTCTCTCTCTCTCCCTCCCTTATTTCTTTTTCATCCTTCATTAAAAGTGTGTTAATCTTCTTGACCTCATGCTCAAATTAGTCCAAGTTCTGACTGAGTAGAGGGAGAAAGAAAAAATTCAAAAAGCCATTGTCCTACTTGTCAAGACAAATTCAGTTTGCTTGAGGTCAGGAGAAAGGCAACTCAAAGGAAAAAAACTGCTAATATTTTAATGGGAGCCACATTAACTTACAAATTACCCCCAGGTAGCACTGAAATCTTTACAATTTTGAATCTTTTTATTCAAAAACATAGTATACTAAAAATCATGTGTGTGTGCGTCTGTGTGTGCTTTAGGCATGTTTTAATGTTTTTCCTATAAAGGTTTTATACATTTCTTGTAAGATTTGTTTCCAACTGTCTTATCATCTTGTTGCCATTTTATTTTATTTATTTATTTTTTATATATTTTTAACATCTTTATTGGAGTATAGTTGCTTTACAATGCTGTGTTAGTTTCTGCTGTATACCAAACTGAGTCAGCTATACATATACATATATCCCCATATCTCCTCCGTCTTGCATCCCCCTCCCACCCTCCCTATCCCGCCCTCTAGGTGGACACAAGGCACCAACCTGATCTCGCTGTGCCATGCGGCTGCTTCCCACTAGCTATTTTACATTTGGTAGTGTATATATGTCCATGCCACTCGCTCACTTCGTCCCAGCTTACCCTTCCCCCTCCCCGTGTCCTCAAGTCCGTTCTCTACATCTGCGTCTTTATTCCTGTCCTGCCCCTGAGTTCTTCAGAATCTTTTTTTTTTTTTAGATTCCATATATATGTGTCAGCATACGGTAATTGATTTTCTCTTTCTGACTTACTTCACACTGTATGACAGACTCTAGGTCCATCACCTCACTACAAATAATTCAATTTTGTTTCTTTTTATGGCTGAGTAACATTCCATTGTATATATGTGCCACATCTTCTTTATCCATTCATCTGTCGATGGACACTTCGGTTGCTTCCATGTCCTGGCTATTGTAAATAGAGCTGCAATGAACATTGTGGAACATGTCTCTTTTTGAATTATGGTTTTCTCAGGGTATATGCCCAAGAGTGGGATTACTGGGTCATATGGTAGTTCTATTTTTGGTTTCTTAAAGAACCTCCATACTGTTCTCCATACTGGCTGTATCAATTTACATTCCCACCAACAGTGCAAGAGGGTTCCCTTTTCTCCACACCCTCTCCAGCATTTATTGTTTATAGATTTTTTGATGATGGTCATTCTGACCAGTGTGATGTGATACCTCATTGTAGTTTTGATTTGCATTTCTCTAATGATTAGTGATGTTGAGCATCCTTTCATATGTTTGTTGGCAATCTGTATATCTTCTTTGGAGAAATGTCTATTTAGGTCTTCTGCCCATTTTTGGATTGGGTTGTTTATTTTTTGGATATTGAGCTGCATGAGCTGCTTGTAAATTTTGGAGATTAATCCTTTGTCAGTGGCTTCATTTGCAAATATTTTCTCCCATTCTGAGGGTTGTCTTTTCATCTTGTTTATGGTTTCCTTTGCTGTGCAAAAGCTTTTAAGTTTCATTAGGTCCCATTTGTTTATTTTTGTTTTTATTTCCGTTACTCTAGGAGGTGGGTCAGAAAGGTTGTTGCTGTGATGTATGTCATATAGTGTTCTTCCTATGTTTTCCTCTAAGAGTTTTATAGTGTCTGGCCTTACATTTAGGTCTTTAATCCATTTTGAGTTTATTTTTGTATATGGTGTTAGGGAGTGTTCTAATTTCATTCTTTTACATGTAGCTGTCCAGTTTTCCCAGCATCAATTATTAAAGACACTGTCTTTTCTCCATTGTATATTCTTGCCTCCTTTATCTAAGATAAGGTTACCATATATGTGTGGGTTTACCTCTGGGCTTTCTATCCTGTTCCATTGATCTATATTTCTGTTTTTGTGCCAGAACCATACTGTCTTGATTACTGTAGCTTTGTAGTATAGTCTGAAGTCCACAAGCCTGATTCCTCCAGCTCCGTTTTTCTTTCTCAAGATTGCTTTGGCTATTCGGAGTCTTTTGTGTTTCCATACAAATTGTGAAATGTTTTGTTCTAGTTCTGTGAAAAATGCCATTGGTAGTTTGATAGGGATTGTGTTGAATCTTTAGATTGCTTTGGGTAGTAGAGTCATTTTCACAATGCTCATTCTTCCAGTCCAAGAACATGGTATATCTCTCCATCTGTTTGAAATGTCTTTGATTTCTTTCATCAGTGTCTTCTAGTTTTCTGCATACAAGTCCTTTGTCTCCTTAGGTAAGCTTATTCCTAGGTATTTTATTATTTTTGTTGCAGTGGTAAATGGGGATGTTTCCTTAATTTCTCTTTCAGATTTTTCGTTGTTAGTGTATAGGAATGCAAGAGATTTCTGTGCATTAATTTTGTATCCTGCTACTTTACCAAATTCATTGATTAGCTCTAGTAGTGTTCTGGTAACATCTTTAGGATTCTCTATGTATACTTTCATGTTATCTGGAAACAGAGACAGTTTTACTTCTTCCTTTCCAATTTGGATTCCTTTTGTTTCTTTTTCTTCTCTGATTGCTGTGGCTAGGACTTCCAAAACTATGTTGAATAATAGTGGTGAGAGTGGGCATCTTTGTCTTGTCCCTGATTTTAGTGGAAATGTTTTCAGTTTTTCAACATTGAGAACGATGTTGGCTGTGGGTTTGTCATATATGACCTTTATTATGTTGAGAAAAGTTCCCTCTATGCCTACTTTCTGGAGAGTTTTTATCATAAATGGGAGTTGAATTTTGTCAAAAGCTTTTCCTGCATCTGTTGAGATGATCATATGGTTTCTATCCTTCAGCTTGTTAATATGGTTTAACACAATGATTGATTTGTGTATGTTAAGGAATCCTTGCATTCCTGGGATAGACCCCACTTGATCATGGTGTATGATCCTTTTAATGTGCTGTTGGATTTTGTTTGCTAGTATTTTCTGGAGGATTTTTGCATCTATGTTTATTAGTGATATTGGCCTGAAGGTTTCTTTCTTTGTGACATCTTTCTCTGGTTTTGGTATCAGGGTGATGGTGGCCTCATAGAATGAGTTTGGGAGTGTTCCTCTCTCTGCTATATTTTGGAAGAGTTTGAGAAGGATGGGTGTTAGCCCTTCTCTAAATGTTTGATAGAATTCGCCTGTGAAGCCATCTGGTCCTGGACTTTTGTTTGTTGGAAGATTTTTAATCACAGTTTCAATTTCATTACTTGTGAGTGGTCTGTTCGTATTTTCTATTTCTTCCTTGTTCAGTCTTGGAAGGTTATACCTTTCTAAGAATTTGTCCATTTCTTCCAGATTGTCCATTTTATTGGCATAGAGTTGCTGTTGTAGTCTCTTAGGATGCTTTGTAATTCTGCGGTGTCTGTTGTAACTTCTCCTTTCTCATTTCTAATTTTATTGATTTGAGTCCTCTCCCTCTTTTTCTTGATAAGTCTGGCTAATGGTTTATCAATTTTGTTTATCTTCTCAAAGAACCAGCTTTTAGTTTTATTGATCTTTGCTATTTTTTTTGTTTCTATTTCATTTGTTTCTGCTCTGATGTTTATGATTTATTTCCTTCTGCTGACTTTGGGTTTTGTTTGTTCTTCTTTCTCTAGTTCCTTTAGGTGTAGGATTAGACTGTTTATTTGAGATTTTTATTGTTTCTTGAGGTAGGCTTATATAGCTATAAACTTCCCTCTTAGAACGGCTTTTGCTGCTTCCCATAGGTTTTGAATCATCGTGTTTTCATTGTCATTTGTCGCTAGGTATTTTTTTATTTTCTCTTTGATTTCTTCAGTGATCTCTGGGTTATTTAGTAACGTATTGTTTTGCCTCCAGGTGTTTGTGTTTTTTACGTTTTTTTCCCTGTAATTCGTTTCTAATCTCATAGCGTTGTGGTCAGAAAAGATGCTTGTTATGATTTCAGTTTTCTTAAATTTACTAAGGGTTGATTTGTGAGCCAAGATGTGATCTCTCCTGGAGAATGTTCCGTGCGCACTTGAGAGGAAAGTGTAATCTGCTGTTTTTGGATGGAATGTCCTATAAATATCAATTAAATCTATCTGGCCTATTGTGTCATTTAAAGCTTCTGTTTCCTTATTTATTTTCATCTTGGATGATCTGTTCATTGGTGTAAGTGAGGTGTTAAAGTCCCCCACTATTACTGTGTTACTGTGGATTTCCTCTTTTATAGCTGTTAGCAGTTGCCTTATGTATTGAGGTGCTCCTATGTTGGGTGCATATATATTTATAATTGTTATATCTTCTAATTGGATTGATCCCTTGATCATTATATAGTGTCCTTCCTTGTCTTTTGTAACATTCTTTATTTTAAAGTCTATTTTATCTGATATGAGTATTGCTACTCCAGCTTTCTTTTGATTTCCATTTGCATGGAATGTGTTTTTCCATCCCCTCACTTTCAGTCTGTATGTGTCCCTGGGTCTGAAGTGGGTCTCTTGTAGACAGCATATATATGGGTCTTGGTTTTGTATCTATTCAGCGAGCCTGTGTCTTTTGCTTTGAGCATTTAATCCATTCACATTTAAGGTAATTATCAATATATATGTTCCTGTGAGCATTGTCTTAATTGTTTTGGGTTTGTTTTTGTAGATCCTTTTTTTCTCTTGTGTTTCCTACTTAGAGAAGTTCCTTTAGCATTTGTTGTAGAGCTGGTTTTGTGGTGCTGAATTCTTGTAGCCTTTGCTTGTCTGTAAAGCTTTTGATTTCTCCATCGAATCTGAATGAAATCCTTGCAGGGTAGAGTAATCTTGGTTGTAGGTTCTTCCCTTTCGTCACTTTAAGTATATCATGCCACTCCCTTCTGTCTTATAAAGTTTCTGCTGAGAAATCAGCTGTTAACCTTATGGGAGTTCCCTTGTACGTTATTTGTCATTCTTCCCTTGCTGCTTTCAATAATTTTTCTTTGTCTTTAATTTTTGCCAATTTGATTATTATGTGTCTCAGCATGTTTCTCCTTGGGTTTATCCTGTATGGGACTCTGCACTTCCTGGACTTCGGTGGCTATTTCCCATTTTAGGGAAGTTTTCAACTATATTCTCTTCAGATATTTTCTCGGGTCCTTTCTCTCTCTCTTCTCCTTCTGGGACCCCTATAATGCGAATGTTGTTGTGTTAATGTTGTCCCAGAGGTCTCTTAGGCTGTCTTCATTTCTTTTCATTCTTTTTTCTTTATTCTGTTCAGCAGCAGTGAATTCCACCATTCTGTCTTCCAGGTCACTTTTCCGTTCTTCTGCCTCAGTTATTCTGCTATTGATTCCTTCTAGTATATTTTTCATTTCAGTTATTGTTTTGTTCATGTCTGTTTGTTTGTTCTTTAATCCTTCTAGGTCTTTGGTAAACATTTCTTGCATCTTCTCGATCTTTGCCTCCATTCTTTTTCTGAGGTCCTGGATCATCTTCACTGTCATTATTCTGAATTCTTTTTCTGGAAGGTTGCCTATCTCCACTTCATTTAGTTGTTATTCTGGAGTCTTATCTTGTTCCTTCATCTGGTACATAGCCCTCTGCCTTTTCATCTTGTCTATCTTTCTGTGAATGTGGTTTTTGTTCCACAGGTTGCAGGATTGTAGTTCTTCTTGCTTTTGCTGTCTGCCATCTGGTGGATGAGGGTATCTAAGAGGATTTTGCAAGTTTCCTGATGGGAAGGACTGGTGGTGGGTAGAGCTGGCTGTTGCTCTGGTGGGCAGAGCTCAGTAAAACTTTAATCCCCTTGTCTGCTGATGGGTGGGGCTGGGTTCCCTCCCAGTTGGTTTTTTGGCCTGAGGCGACCCAACACTGGAGCCTGCAGGCTCTTTGGTGGGGCTAATGGTGGACTCTGGGAGAGCTCACGCCAAGGAGTACTTCCCAGAACTTCTGTCGCCAGTGTCCTTGTCCTCATGGTGAATCACAGCCACCCACCACCTCTGCAGGAGATCCTCCAACACTAGGTCTGGTTCAGTCTCCTATGGGGTCACTGCTGCTTCCCCTGGATCCCGATGTGCACACTACTTTGTGTGTGCCCTGCGAGAGTGGAGTCTCTGTTTCCCCTAGTCCTGCAATCAAATCCCACTAGGCTTCAACGTCTGCTTCTCTAGGAATTCCTCCTCCCGTTGCCGGACCCCCAGGTTCAGAAGCCTGGCGTGGGGCTCAGAACCTTCACTCCAGTGGGTGGATTTCTGTGGTATAAGTGTTCTCCAGAGTCACCCACCCAGCAGTTATGGGATTTGGTTTTATTGTGGTTGCGCCCCTACTACCATCTCATTGTGGCTTCTCCTTTGTCTTTGGATGTGGGGTATCTTTTTTGCTGAGTTCCAGTGTCTTCCTGTCGATGATTGTTCAGCAGGTAGTTGTGATTCTGGTGTTCTTGCAAGAGGGAGTGAGAGCACGTCCTTCTACTCTGCCATCTTGGTTGAGGCCTCTGCAGTCTGTGTCTTTTGGTTGGAGCTTTTAATCCATTTACCTGTAAGGTAGTTATTGATATGTACATTCCTGTTACCATTTTCTTAATTGTTTTGGTGAGTCTTTTCCTTGTGTTTCCTGCCAGAGACAATTCCTTTAGCATTTGTTGTAAAGCTGGTTTGGTGGTGCTGAATTCTATTAGCTTTTGCTTGTCTGTAAAGGTTTTAATTTCTCCATTGAATCTGAATGAGATCCTTGCTGGGTAGAGTAATCTTGATTGTAGCTTTTTCTCTTTCATCACTTTAAATATGTCCTGCCATTTCCTTCTGGCTTGCAGAGTTTCTGCTGAAAGATTAGCTGTTAACATTATGAGGATTCCCTTGTGTGTTATTTGTTGCTTTTCCCCTGCTGTTTTTAATATTTTTCTTTGTATTTAATTTTGATAGTTTGATTAATATGTGTCTTGGCATGTTTCTCCTTGCATTTATCCTGTATGGGACTCTCTGTGCTTCCTGGACTTGACTATTTCCTTACCCATATTAGGGAAGTTTTCAACTATAATCCCTTCAAATATTTTCTCAGTCCCTTTTTTTTCTCTTCTTCTTCTACAACCCCTATAATTCGAATGTTGGTGCATTTAATGTTGTCCCAGATGTCTCTGAGACCATCCTCAATTCTTTTCATTCTTTTTTCTTTATTCTGCTCTGTGGTAATTATTTCCACTATTTTATCTTCCAGGTCACATATCCGTTCTTCTGCCTCAGTTATTCTGCTATTGAATCTTTCTAGAGAATTTTTAATTTCATTTATTGTGTTGTTCATCATTGTTTGTTTGCTCTTTAGTTCTTCTAGGTCCTTGTTAAACGTTTCTTGTATTTTCTCCATTCTATTTCCAAGATTTTGGATCATGTTTACTATCATTACTCTGAATTCTTTTTCATGTAGATGCCTATTTCCTCTTCATTTGTTAGGTCTGGTGCATTTTTATCTTGCTCCTTCATCTGCTGTGTGTTTCTCTGTCCTCTCATTTTGCTTAACTTACTGTGTTTGGGTTCTCTTTTTCGCAGGCTGCAGGTTCGTAGTTCCCATTGTTTTTGGTGTCTGCTCCCAGTGGGTAAGGTTGGTTCAGTGGGTTGTGTAGGCTTCCTGGTGGAGGAGACTGGTGCCTGTGTTCTGATGGATGAGGCTGGATCTTGTCTTCTGGTAGGCAGGACCACGTCCAGTGTGTCTTTTGGGGCGTCTGTGTACTTATTATTATTTTAGGCATTCTTTCTGCTAATAGATGGGGTTGTGTTCCTGTCTTGCTAGTTGTTTGGCATAGGATGTCCAGCCCTGTAGCTTGCTAGTCGTTGAGTGGAGCTGGGTCTTAGCGTTGAGATGGAGATCTCTGGGAGAGCTTTCGCCTTTTGAAATTATGTGGGGACAGGAGGTCTCTGGTGGACCAATGTCCTGAATTTGGCTCTCCCACCTCAGAGGCTCAGGCCTCACACCTGGCCAGAGAACCAAGACCCTATCAGCCACATGGCTCAGAAGAAAAGGGTGGAAAAAGAAAGAAAGGAAGGAAGGAAGGAAGGAAGGACAGAAGAAAAAAAGAAAAGAAAGAAAGAGAGCAATGAGGGAGGGAGGGAGGGAGGGAGAGCAACCAAACTGAAAAACAAATCCACCAATGATAACAAGCACTAAAAACTATACTAAAGAAAAAAAGAGAAAAATAAAAGGACAGACAGAACCCTAGGACAAATGGTAAAAGCAAAGCTATCCAGACAAAATCACACAAAGAAGCATACACATACGCATTCACAAAAAGAGAAAAAGGAAAAATATATATAGATCTATATACAACAACAAAAAAAACCAAATGAGAGCAACCAAATCAATAAAAAATCTACCAATGATAATAAACTCTAAATACTAAAATCAGAGAAACATAAAACCAGAAACAAATTAGATGCAGAAAGCAAACCCAAAGTCTACAGTTGCTCCCAAAGTCCACCGCCTCAATTTTGGGATGATTCGTTGTCTATTCAGGTGTTCCAGAGATGCAGGGTACATCCAGTTGATTGTGGAGATTTAATCCACTGCTCCTGAGGCTGCTGGGAGAAATTTCCATTTCTCTTCTTTGTTCACACAGCTTCTGGAGTTCAGTTTTGGATTTTTCCCCGCCTCTGCGTGTAGGTCGCCTGAGGGCATCTGTTCTTTGCTCAGAGAGGACGGGGTTAAAGGAGCAGCAGCTTCGGGGGCTCCGGCTCACTCAGGCTGGGGGAAGGAGGGGTATGGAATGCGGGGCAAGCCTGCAGCGCTAGAGACCGATGTGACATTGCAACAGTCTGAGGCACACCGTGTGTTCTCCCAGCGAAGTTGTCCCTGGATCACGGGACCCTGGCAGTGGCGGGCTGCACAGGCTCCCGGGAGGGAAGGTGTTGATAGTGACTTGTGCTTGCACACAGGCTTCTTGGTGGCTGCAGCAGCAGCCTTGGCATTTCATTCCTGTCTCTGGTGTCCGCGCTGATAGCCGCGGCTCCCGCCCATCTCTGGAGCTCATTTAGGCAGTGCTCTGAATCCCCTCTCCTTGCGCACCCCGAAACAATGGTCTCTTGCCTCTTAGGCAGGTCCAGACTTTTTCCCAGACTCCCTCCTGGCTGGCTAGCTGTGGCACACTAGCTCCCTTCAGGCTGTGTTCACGCAGCCAACCCCAGTCCTCTCGCTGGGATCTGGCCTCCGAAGCCCGAGCCTCAGCTCCCAGCCCCGCCCGCCCCGGCGGGTGAGCAGCCAAGCCTTTCAGGCTGGTGAGTGCTGGTCGGCACCGATCCTCTGTGCGGGAATCTCTCCACTTTGCCCTCTGCACCCCCGTTGCTGTGCTCTCCTCCATGGTTCCGGAGCTTCCCCCTGCCACCCCCCATCTCCCCCAGTGAAGGGGCTTCCTAGCGCGTGGAAGCTTTTCCTCCTTCACAGCTCCCTCCCACTGGTGCAGGTCCCGTCCCTATTCTTTTGTCTCTGTTTTTTCTTTTTTCTTTTGCCCTACCCAGGTACGTGGGGAGTTTCTTGCCTTTTGGGAAGTCTGAGGTCTTCTGCCAGTGTTCAGTAGGTGTTCTGTAGGAGTTGTTCCACACGTAGATGTATTTCTGATGTGTTTGTGGGGAGGAAGGTGATCTCCACGTCTTACTCCTCTGCCATCTTGAAGGTCTCCCCCCATTTTAATACTTCAAATCCTTATTCTTATTCAGAAAGTTTTGAACATATATGATGGAAATTTTCAAGAAGAATATATGCAGTGGATTCTCTGTTTAATTTTCAAGTGTTTCAGGGCTGGCCAAGGAGACTCCTGAGGTGGACGCCAGAAACGACATTGAGAAGGCAAGACATCAATGCTGAAGCCTCTGTGTACCTAATTACCTCAGCGTCCCTGGCGGCGGCAGTGTGGGCGGGAGCCCCGGGCGTGGGGGCCAGCGGTGGGTCACGCCGGGCCACAGGGCATCTCCTGCAGTCCCGGAGGCAGTTGGTGCAGTAGTTCCGGACGTCTGGGCTGTGGCTCCACAGAGAGTGAGGCTGCTTGAATGCAAGCGAGCCAGAGGGGCTGTGTGTGCGCGCGTGAGAGTAAGAGGCGGGCGGGCCCTGAACCCACTGTCTTCTAATTGAAATCACTCACTTGGTCTCAGGACTTATTGAAGCTCAGGTTCTTTTGTCTCAGTGCAGAAAGAATTCAGTGAGAGGCAAAGTGACAGGCAAAGAGTAAGTTTATTATCATAGGACGCTTGTGAGAGATACAAGCTGGCAGGCAAGGGAGCGCAGCTGCAGGAACAAAGAGGGCTACATTTTTATAATCAAAGAAAAAGTGGGAGGGGAGAAGATCACCTTCATTTTTGAGTAGACATCAAGGCTTACATCATTAGTTCCTCCTTTAAACCTATATGATCTAACTGGGCCTGTCATGGCACTATATGTATATTAGCAAAAGAGTGGTAACATATACTAAAATATGGTAACTCATCTCAGGTTTCAGTAGAATGTTCCCTTTCACCTAGTATCTTTCCCCTTTCACCTGTATTCCTGTCTTAGCTATATGCAGGAATGTGTGTTTTTTCCAGGGTCCATAATCTTACAGATCTCCCAAGGCCAAATGCAGGTCTTGTATCCATTTTTCTGTGACAGCGGCCTAAGTAAGTCTGCTTAGTTTCAAAATGTTCTGATGGTTGCTTAGCTGCCAGATGTTCTGGGCATTTTCTGCTTGGTGTCTAGCTTCTGGTGATCCCCTGAAGTCTCTCTCGATCTCTCTTCCCCTAGTGGATTTCTACCTGTGTAAGTATCTTATTCTATCCCTGTCAATCTGCCAGAGAGTAAATGTGTGATACAAAATGGAATCCATAAATACTGGAACACAATCATTTTACATGTCTAATATTTTTAGTTTTCAGCATGTAATTTTCTTTATAGAAAGTTATATTAAATACAATTTTTGTTTCCAAAAGCTCTGCCTAAGAGTTTGTGAGCTCAACTATTGTAATAATACTGTTAGATACAAAGAAGCTGCACCTGGCCAACCACTCTTGGGGATTTTTGTGCTCTTGATGAAACTTTGCTGCTGTGGATCAATTTTGTTTTATTCTTTGGTCCTTTGTTTGAAAACTTATATTTGGTCCCAGTGGAATTAATCACTGATTTGCTAGCTGAGTAAAGACTGAAAACACACTCTATAATAGACTGTATGGGAAATTACTGGCCTCTCAGCTAAATTTCTGGAAGAAATTCAGCTACCAACTTGACAGAATTTTCAAAATTTTATATTAATTAGAAGGATTTTACTCCAACAAAAGATTGAAGTAGTGTTGTAAGAGAATTTACCTGGAGATAAGAGCAGAGTACTAGAAAGTAAAGGGCTCCCCCAGAGGACCTTGCCCTTGGATGTAGTCCCAAAAAGTGCCTCAAACCTAGACTACTGAAATCCCTGGGGTATGAGAAGGCTTTCCAAAAGGTTTGTGGCCATGGATAGTTTAAGGTAAACCAATTCCCAGTCTTCAACTTTCATACTTTCATAAGTACTTTCAACTTGCACAGGTACTTTTTTCTAAAGCTGATCTGCTTGAGAATCCTCCTCTGATGGAGGAGCGATTAGATTCTCCTTTCCCACCTCCATTTGCATAATTGCCCTTTTCTTAATTTATAAAAGACACACTTCTCACCCATCCCTAATGTTAATGTGCTGTATTGCTCCATAGTGTCAAAAAAAAGGTCACCTGGAGGGCTTCCCTGGTGGCGCAGTGGTTGAGAGTCCGCCTGCTGATGCAGGAGACACGGGTTCGTGTCCCAGTCCGGGAAGATCCCACATGCCACGGAGCGGCTGTGCTCGTGAGCCATGGCCGCTGAGCCTGCACATCCGGAGCCTGTTGCTCCGCAACGGGAGAGGCCACAACAGTGAGAGGCCCGCGTACCGCAAAAAAAAAAGTCACCTGGAAATAAAAACCTCAGTGTTGAGAAAAGGAACGACTAAAAATTAGGTAACAAATATTTTTGTGAGTGTACAGTATTTTTTTCTCAACAAAATTTAAGAAAGACCTAGCCAAGTGGTGAGCTGATAGATATTTTTAAAATGATTTTTTTAGTAGATTAATATATGATTTTTGCCATATAATTCAGAAGTACTTTTAAAAATTTGAGTGAGAATGATACACAAAATTCCACATTTAAATCCATTTCTTGAATAAAGTTTCTCAGTGCTTACAAAAATGAAATATTGCAATAGACTTGATGCTGAATCCTGTCTTAAGCAATAAGTAATATCCAAAAATACATGAACTATTAAGAGAGCATTTATTATTTATAATAAATGAAATCTAGCTAAGGGATTTTTCTGATAAATTTTTATTATAGTTAATAATACTGAAATATGTAATTTATTTATTTCATGATCAATTTTGTGCGAAAAATAATTATAATCCAACTCAGAATAAATTTTGTAAAGTAATAAAATTTTAAAACATTTAATCTCAATTTATATTTTATATATATTTATAGAGAAGTATGATAGACTAATTAATAAAAAGACTTTCAAACATAAAAACAAATTAAATGAAATTCTTTGGAGGAAGTGAAATGGAAATATATGTTCAGTGAGAAAAAGGAACAATATAAAATTTCTGACTCATAGAAGTTATTCATGTCACCTTAAAGTGGGTTATGGTCAACATCTACTTTGTTAGCTGTTTTTATTCCATTGGCTGCATTTGTGATGTAACAATTTTATTTTAAAATGTCCATCTTTGCAATGCATAGGGAATTATATCCATGACATTTTTTTTTTTTTTTTGGTCATACCATGCACCTTGTGGGATCTTAGTTCCTCAACCAGGGATGGAACCCAGTCCTCCAATAGTGGACGCATGGAGTCCTAACCATTGGACCACCAGGGAATTCCCTCCATTGCAAGTATTTAAACGTAGGGGAAAAAACCTCAGCTATCAATTTAAAAATATGAGCAAATGCCATTTTTTCAAAATTATTTCAGGGTGAACACAAACCAAAACTTGATGAGTGTCTGTAAATCTTGCCTACACCTGCCCATAAGGGAAAGGCCGCTGCAGATCGATTCAGAAGGCAAAAATTTCCTTTCTAAACATCAACAATCTTGATTATAGGTTCATGTATAGTAATATCTCTTTGCTGGAGATAATAAAATTATCTCTCCAGTGTATTTTTTCCCTAGCTGAGCTCTCTTCCCTTTTTCTCAAGTTCATTTCTAGCCCAAGCCTTATGCTTGAATTGAATTTCTACCTGTGTCAGTGCCCTGCTTGGAACTCAGGATACTGACTCTAGTTTTTATACCATGACCCTTCTATAGCCTGTGTTCTCTACTCAGCTTAGATCGCTAAATCTTCACCACAGGCCAACTGGTCAAATCTCAGACATTCTTGCATCTTTCAGGTAGAACTGGCACACCGTACTTTGCCCTAGGCTTGCCTTCAGGATTCTTGATAACTTCTCACCTTCCTTATATAAGCTGGTATGTTCTCTGGCCTGTGTACTGCTTAAATTGTTCTGCCCACGATTATTCTGGCTCCATTCTCAATCCTGGTCCCACTGGTATGTATGGTTTTATAACTGCCAAAAATACTTGGACCCAGTGTTAGAAAAAGTGATTGATAGTAGCTGTAGATTGATGACAAAGGTATTGCATTAGAAATTAGACTTTGTTTTCTTTACAACCCATGTTATATAAATATCCTTAAAACTAGCGTTCCACATTAAGTTAATCTGCTTGGGGAAGAGTTCTGTTCTGTCTTCTTTCAAAAGGGAGAACTTGCAAGAGTACCAGGAGTGTCTAGGCTTTTCTGGCCAGTTAGTGCACATGAGATCAGATATGTATTGATTACCTGAAAATCAAACCTATACATCCAGACCTGACAGATTAGAAGCAACTCAGTCCCTTCTGGTTTTTCTCTCTCTCTAACATCTCTTGGAGAGTGCTCCAACCAAGGATGTTGGAGTCCTGCTTTCGTTCCAAAGCCCCACCATGTTTTGCACTTTAAAATGCGAAAGTGGTATTGGGTCACTTTACTGTACCTTCTCTGAAATTTTCCAGAGCTCCCTTGGCTGTGGTACAACTATGGCACAAGACAGGCATAGGCAGCAGATGGGTGAAAAGAATCAATGCTTCTCTCCCCAGGTCCTCCCCTTTAACATTATTTCCTATCAATACTTATAAACAAAACAAAAGTAAAATGAGTAAAAAATACCTAAAATACATAGGACTCAAATTGTTAAAGAGGGTACTCTAATAATCAAATATGAATAGTTACAAACCTGCTCCTTGGACAGTATCACCTCAACAGAGGCAACATCTCTGATGGATGGCACTCCTAAATTGTAGTCAAAATATCTAAGAGGAAGCAAGCAACTTCTCAATTGCTGAACTTATCAGTATACAGCATGGAATTTTGAGCCAGATGGAACTGACATCAAGATTTTGCCCTGCCCCTGCTTTTTCTTAGCTGACTAGTCTTGGGTAAGTTATTTAACATCTCTCTGCCTCAGTTTCCTTATCTGTAAAGTGGAGATAATAAAATCATCTCTCCTCATATGCTTATTTTGAGAGTGTATAAAGAAGATGAACAGTTTAGCCCAGTGCCTAGCAAATAATATCACTTCACTGTTGGTTTTGTTTGTTTGATATGGGGAAAGGTTTACTTTTTTCTGTATGGATAATCTCTTGCTCCAGCGTTCTGTTTTTTCTTTAAACATCTTTATTGGAGTGTAATTGCTTTACAATGGTGTGTTAGTTTCTGCTTTCTAACAAAGGGAATCAGCTATACATATACATATATCACCATATCTCCTCCCTCTTGTGTCTCCCTCCCACCCTCCCTATCCCACGCCTCTAGGTGGACACAAAGCACCGAGCTGATCTCCCTGTGCCATGTGACTGCTTCCCACTAGCTATCTATTTTACATTTGGTAGTGTAAATATGTCCATGCCACTCTCTCACTTCGTCCCAGCTTACCCGTCCCCTCCCTGTGTCCTGAAGTCCATTCTCTACATCTGCGTCTTTATTCCTGTCCTGCCCCTAGGCTCTGCAGAACCAGTTTTTTGTTTGTTTGTTTTTTAGATTCCGTATATATGTGTTAGCATACAGTATTTGTTTTTCTCTTTCTGACTTGCTTCACTCTGTATGACAGACTCTAGGTCCATCCACCTCACTACAAATAACTCAATTTCGTTTCTTTTTATGGCTAGTATTCCATTGTATATATGTGCCACATCTTTTTTATCCATTCATCTGTCGATGGACATGTAGGTTGTTTCCATGTCCTGGCTGTTGTAAATAGAGCTGCAGTGAACATTGTGGTACATGACTCTTTTTGAATTATGGTTTTCTCTGGGTATATGCCCAGTAGTGGGATTGCTGGGTCGTATGGCAGTTCTATTTTTAGTTTTTTAAGGAGCCTCCATACTGTTCTCCATAGTGGCTCTATCAATTTACATTCCCACCTTACTGTTGGTTTTTACTAAAACTATTCATATATGTAGTGTCATGAATGCCAGAAACAGCCAAAACTAATTAATAAATAAGAGGCTTCCTAGGATAGGAGGAGCAATAAATGTGGAACAGAAGAGCCCAGAAAACGTACTCTATATCCTCTAGGTAGGTACCTGGAGGTCTTCGGAATGGCTCTGCATATGTACCTAGCTACATTTGTTTTTATAATTTCTATCTCATGAGATTCAGCACAGCAGGAGAGGTTGCCATGGAAACATGTACACTTGACAATTCTTATTTATTCAAAATAGTTTCCATAAAACTTGCCTACTTCTTTGTTAGATGTCAGTTGTTATTCTGTCCTTCTATCAACGTGCCTTTCAGTTCTGTGCAATTCTCATCTGCAGTGTGGCCAAAGCTTTGAGGGAAGGGAGAGCACACAAGGCTGACCATGCTCCCTTTTATATCAGTCAAGCAATTCTTTTTTCTGTCCCCATGATTGGCAACCACACTTGTTGGCAGCATTCTGGCACTGCAGGCAGAAGAATAGAAGCAAAGAGTATCATGAAAAGGTCTTCCAGCTCTGGTAGTGCCAAACCTTCTTTCTCTTTTCTGTGGCACCCAAAAGTACCTTCAGATGACAAAGAGGGGCATTCTTCTAAAGCTTTCAGGATTTGAGTACATGTTTACATCTGCATTGTTTCTGTGAACTGCGGAAGCAATTAAAATGCACGGTGGGCCAATATGTGATTGCAATGACATTTCCATTACTTGGTGCCTGTACAATGTCTGTAGTTTCCACTGAACATTTGCGTTAGGGATTTTGGTCTAGTGAAACGCATCAGAAAATATTCAGAAGACATAGATCAAGAAGATATGGATAAAGGTACCTTTTTAAAAATTTGGAGGTCAGTGTCCAAGGATTATGAATAAACAAAGAACTCCAGAACGAATGAACTCACTTTGAGCATTTATTCTAGTATTTTCTACATTCCTGTAGTTACATAGTGATTATACAATGTAAGTCATTGTGTTTTTATAAGACCATGTGTTTACTTCTGAGTCAAATGGTTTATCTGGAGAAGAGTGAGAAGATAAGCCTATCACACGGGAGGGATGTTAGAATGTTGAGCCAAGAAACGAGAAAATACATAAATGATTTACTGGTAATTCCGCAGCAATTTGGAATAATCACGCACACTAGTGAGGGAAAAATTGTTGTTGTTCTTGTTTTGTTTGGTTTTGGCTTGGCTTGGAGAAGATAAGCCTTCATATATACTAATGTGATAAAGCAGGGGTACCTCTTAGTATTGTTGATGTAAAAATGCATTTATATTTGCTTATGCTTAACTCCAAGCAAAGTAGCAGGTGATGGGATATTCCTCACAAGTCTAGTGAAATAACTACAACCAGAAGTTACATGGTCTGGCAAACTCAAGTATATTAAGTAGGTTTTGGATTACTAAGATTAGAATACATTGAACTTACTGGGAAGTTTGAGTGTTGAAGCATTCCAAGAGAAAATTTAGAGTATAAAACCTTTTAACTTTGAACACAATTATACTGAGAAAGAATGAATTTCAGATGGTAGAGTTTGAGATCTGTCCCATGGGAACTCGATGAGGAATCAGTCAGTCCAAGGGTAAGAACAATAAGCTTTACATGTCCACAAAGAGCAGAGTACTGTATGTCACATATCCACCATCAGAGTTACTCTTTTAAACATTTCATGTTGTTGGACATAAACAAAGCAGCAGTTGAGCATGACTCAGCCAACAGTCGTCCACTAGGTGTCCACAGGGAGCATGGTGCTAATCTGAGGAACACATAACAAAACCCCTGTTCCTAGAAATAAAAGGTGGGTTTTCCTTGCTTAACAAACATCGTATGACTCACATATTTGTAAACATTTGGAGGGAAAACAATCATATTACAAACAGTACATACACTAGAATCCATTTTGAGAAGACAGAAATTATATAAGTGATAGAACAAAATATCAACTTAGGGTGTCTCTGGATAATGAGCATGTTAGGGATTTTTTTCATCTTGTTTCTTCATATCTCCTGATTATTCAATAATAAATATGTTTTTGTGTAATTTTAAAGACAGATTTTTTAAAAAGAAAAAACAACGAAGTTGTCCTACAAACCTAGAAGTAATGATGACTTTGGACTACGATAGGAAATGCTAGCATAACTGTTGGTCTAGGAGGCTGAAGACATTGAGATTAAATTTGGAGCCAACACATTTGTGTTTAAATATCTGACAATCTTATTGTTCGTCATTCCTGTCTGCAAAAAGGCAAAACTTCTGTTTCCCTTCTCATTTTACTTAAAACTGAAAATAGTACTCACACAATAGACATTTTGATGAAAACATTGTCATTAGATGAAGCAAAACAGTAGACTGTTAGGAATGTGGTTTTTGTCAATGACACAGAGCTAAGAACTTAAATAAAACAAATCTTGATAAGTAGCCCAAGTGTGGTCTGCCAAATATGAGGAAATGGCTTTCAGAATTTTTAATAAGGAAAACACCATGGTTTCCTTCCTTCGTTCATTCAGCAAATATTTATTAGGCAGCAGTGTAACACACTCCAGGTGCTGGGGATAAAACAGTGAACAAAATAGACATGGTTCCAGTCCCATAGAGCATTCATTCCTGTTACAGAGCTGAACAAAGAGCAAAAAGAATGCAAATGCTTACACAATTATAGGTAGAAGTTCTCTAAGTGCGAAGGGCAGGATGTTATTCTAACATTCATCGGGGGACCTATCCTACACAGAGCTATCAGTGAAGACATTCCTGAGAGATATTTAATCTAGGTCCTAACAATGAGTAGGAATTGATTAAGATGATGGAGATGATGGAGAAGGGACTTTGGGAAGAAGGAATACTAAGTGGAAGAAACCTGGGACATTAAAGAGGGTTAAGAAACTGAAAGAAGGAAAACGAAGCTGGAGTATGGTGAAGGGGGAAAATAGCTTATTAGGTTGTGTTAATAAGTTTAAATGTGATCTTAAGAGTGATGGATAGCTCTTTGGTCAGCAAATGATGCAATTCAATTTTTGTTCAAACAGTAACTAAATTAAAATTATTTTATCTCTTGATCAGCATTGGGACCTAGAATTCCAGAAGTCTTAGAAAATGTGTTTTCTAGTACGTAGGGGAAAAATCAACAGAGGATTAAAATCTGTTGGTGATATGAAGCTTATATAACTGTTTTACTTAGTCCCTATGTCCGAAATACTCATCTCTTTTATGATGCCAGTTTCCTCTGGGGCCTTCACTGTTTCTTGCTGGCCAAAATTTCAGGATATTTGGCTGGAAGTTTTTTTCTACCCCTCAATTTATCCAAGAACACCAGGAGCTTAACCCCATCCAAACTGTACTAGTCCAGCTTCCAAAATAGCAAATGGGTAGGAGCTGGAGCCTGGTCTGTTCATTTATGCCACATGGTAACACTGTTGAAGAAGAGTCCGGCACACATGATCAGACCATGCCGTCCACTCACCGCTGAGGCACGCTCATGATAATTCAGGTCCTAACCCAGGCTTCGGGGTGCCCATGCTGTATGCCAGTGCCATAATAATAATTATTATTATTATTATATCTTTACTGCTTATCATGGAATGTTTCAAACATATACCAAAGTATAGTATACCTATCACCCAGTTTCAACAATTTTTTTCAAGTATGGACAATTTTTTTCATCAGTACTCTTCCTTACTTACCCTCCCCACCCCCAATGTCTTGGAGGAAATCCTAGACATCATATTATTCCATTTGTAATAATGTTTGTAGCACTAAAAGATCTGGACTATTACAAAGGAAATCTAAACTCAGTACCATTATCACACTTAAAATATAAACAAGTTCTTCATATGATCAAATATCTAGTCATTGTTCAAATTTCCATGGTTGTCTCACAAAAATTCTTTATTTTTTATAACTTTCTTGTTCAAATCAGAATCCAAAGTTCATACATTGCAACAGGTCCCTTAAGTCTATTTTACTCTAAAGATTTCTCCTCTATATTTCTTCTTTATCCTTTGCAATATATATATATATATTTAAGAATTTGTGTGATTCGTCTTTTTGTGGATTTTGCTAATTGCATCCCAGTGGTGTCACTTAACATGTTCTTTATTCCTCTTGTGTAGTTGGGAAATTGATAGAGGCTTGATTAGATTCAGGTTAGATTTTTTTGGGGGTGTGTGTGTACAGTGACCTTATGGGTGGTATTGTTTACTTCCATTAGGACTAGCCTGCTTTATTCCAGTAAGTCTCTGCAAACTTTGAATCTTAGGAAACAAGTTTTGGGTTCCTGAACACTTCTCTCATATAAAGCCCCTAGCCTCCTGAACACAAATAGATTCATTTTGCCTACTCCCTACTCAGAGTTGTGCATACCTAAGAGAAGGCCAGGTTTTGTTTAGTCCCTCCAAATAAATAAATAAAACTCAGCTATACATTTCTCTCAGGATCCTGAGTTCTTCCTGTCCTCTATCAGTATAATTGAAAGGGACCAAGACACGGAAGCAATCTAAACATCCACCAACAGATGAATGGATATAGAAGATGTGGTACATATATACAATGGAATATTACTCAGCCATAAAAATGAATGAAATAATGTCATTTGCAACATGAATGGACCTAGAGATTATCATACTAAGTGAAGTAAGCCAGGCAGAGAAAGACAAGTATCATATGATACTGCTTATATGTGTAATCTAAAAGGAAAAAAATAAAGACACAAATGAACTTATTTCCAAAACAGAAGGAGACTCACAAACACAGAAAACAAACTTATGGTTACCAAAGGGGAAAGAGGGGTGGGAGAGGGATAAGTTAGGAGGCTGGGATTAACATATACACATTACTATGCATAAAATAGATAACCAACAAGGACCTACTATATAGCACAGGGAACTATACTCAGTATTATGTAATAACCTATAAGGGAAAAGAATGTGAAAAAGAATATTTATATATTCTTATATATATATTCTTATAAACATATATAGCTGAATCGCTGTGCTGTACATCTGGAACTTACACGATATTGTAAATCAACTATACTTCAATAAAAAAAGTTATTTTAAAGAATAAAATAATTTTAAGTTATTATAAAATAATAGCTATATTTAAATATGTAGTACACTATATCCTTGTTGCTTATTTATTTTGTACATAGTAGTTTGATCTCTTAATCCCATACCCCTATCGTGCCCCTCCCCTAACCTCTCCCCACTGATAACCACTAGCTTGTTCTCTATATCTGTGAATCTTTTTTATTTATTAAAAAAAATTTTTTTTAAACATCTTTATTGGAGTATAATTGCTTTACAATGGTGTGTTAGTTTCTGCTTTTCTTTTTTATCATATTCACTAGTTTTTATTTTTCTAGATGCCACATATAAGTGATATAATACAGTATTTGTCTTTCTCTCTCTGACTTATTTCACTTAGCATAATATTCTCTAGGTCCATCTACATAAATGAAAATGGCAAAATTTCATTCTTATTCATGGCTAATATTCCCTTATATACATATAATTCCATTATATATACATGTATTATATATACATACCACATCTTCTTTATTCATTCATTCATCTGTTGATGGGCACTTGGGTTGTTTCCATATCTTGACTATTGTAAACCACGCTCTATGAACATTGGGGTGCATATACTTTTTGAATTAGTGTTTTTGTTTCTTCTGGATATATAGCCAGGAGTGGGATTGCTGGATCATAAGGTAGTTCTATTTTAAATTTTTTGAGGAACCTCCATACTGTTTTCCACAGTGGTAGCACCAATATATTCCTTTTTCTCCACACCCTCTCCAAAATTTGTTATTTGTGGATGTTTTGATGACTGTCATTCTGACAAGGTGAGGTGATATCTCATTGTGGTTTGGCTTTGCATTTCTCTGATGATTAGCCATGTTGAGCATATTTTCATGTATCTGTTGGCAATCAGTATATATTTTTGAAAAAATTCAGGTTTCCACCTATTTTTTAATCAGGTTTTTTTTTAATTGAGTTGTATGAGCTGTTTGTATATTTTGGATATTAACCACTTATTGGTCATATTATTTGCAAATATTTTCTCACATTCAGTAGGTTGTCTTTTGGTTTATTGATGGTTTCTTTTGCTGTGCAAAAGCTTTTGTTTGATTCGGTCCCATTTATTTATTTTTGCTTTTGTTTCTTTTACCTTAGGAGACAAATCAAACAAACAAACAAAAACAATGCTGTGATTTATGTCAGAGTGTTCTGCCAATGTCCTGTTGTAGCAGTTTTATGCTTTCAGGTCTTACGTTCAGGTCTTTAATCCATTTTGAGTTTATTTTTGTATATGACATGAAGAAATGTTCTAATTTCATTCTTTTACATGTAGTTGTCCAGTTTTCCCAGAACCACTTGTTGCAGAGACTGTCTTTTCTCCACTATATATTCTTGCCTCCTTAGTCATAGATTAATTAACCATAAGTGTGTAGGTTTATTTCTGGGCTCTCTGTTCTGTTCCATTCATCTATGTGTCTGTTTTTGTACCAGAGTCATGCTGTTTTGATTACTGTAACTTTGTAATATAGTCTGAAGTCATGGAGCATAGTATCTCCAGCTTTGTGTTTTTTCTTCAATTCCTTTGGCAACTTGGGGTCTTTTGTAGTTCTTATGAATTTCAGGATTATTTGTTCTAGTTCTGTGAAAAATGTTATGGGTATTTTGATAGGGATTGCATTAAATCTGTAGATTGCTTTGGGTAGTATGCCCATTTTAACAATATTAATTCTCCCAAGCCAAGAGCATGGGATATTTTTTCCATTTCTTTGTATCATCTTCAGTTTCCTTCAACAATGGTTTGTAATTTTTAGAGTATAGGTCTTTCACCTCCTTGGTTAAGTTTATTCCTAAGTAATTTTCTTTTGATGTGATTTTAAATGGGATTGTTTTCTTGCTTTCTCTTTCTGATAGTTCATAATTAGTGTAGAGAAAACTACTGATTTCTGTATAGTGATCTTGTGTCTTGCAACTTTACTGAATTTATTTATTAGTTCTAATAGATTTGGGGTGGAGACTTTAGGGTTTTCTATATAAAATATCATGTCATCTGCAAACAGTGACAGTTTTACTTCTTCCCTTCCAGTTGGGATGCCTTTTATTTCTTTTTCTTGTCTAATTGCTGTGGCTAAGAATTCCAATACTATGTTACGTAGAAGTGGTGAGAGTGGGCATCCTTGCCTTTTTCCTAATTTTCAAGGAAAGGCTTTCAGCTTTTCACTATTGAGTATGATGTTAAGTGTGGGTTTGTCATAAATGGCTTTTATTATGTTGAGATATGTTCCTCTATTCCAATTTTAATGAGTGTTTTTATCATGAATGGATGTTGAATTTTGTCAAAGACGTTCTCTGCATCTATTAGGATGATCATGTGATTTTTATCCTTCCTTTCGTAAATGTGGTGTATCACGTTGATTCACATTTGAAAATATTGAACCATCCTTGCATTCCTGGAATAAATCCCACTTGATCATGGTGCATGGACCTTTTTATTTACTGTTGAAATCAGTTTTCTAATACTTTGTTGAAGATTTTTTAATCTATATTCATCAGTTACTGGTCTGTTTTGTTTTTGTTTTTTTTTTTTGTAGTGTCTTTGTCTGGTTTTGGTACCAGGTAATGGTGGACTTGTAAAATGAATTTGGGAGTGTTCCATCACCTTCAACTTTCTGGAATAGTTTGAGAAGGATAGGTATTAGCTCTTTTTTATACATGTGATAGAATTCCCCCATGAAGCCAGCCGGTCCTGGACATTTGTTTGCTGGGAGTTTTTTTGGTTACAAATTCAATTTCACTACTAGTGACCAGTCTGTTCAGATTGTCTATTTCTTCCTGATTCAGTCTTGGAAAGTTGTAGGTTTTTAGAAATTTGTCTGTTCCTTCTAGGTTGTCTAATTTGTTGACATATAACTGTTTGTAGTATTCTCTTATGATTTTTGTATCTCTGTGGTATCAGTTGTTATTCTCTCTTTCATTTCTTATTTTGTTTATTTGGGTCCTCTTTCTTTTCTTTTTGATGAGCCAAGCTAAATGTATATCAATTTTGTTTATTTTTTTAAAAAAATCACCTCTTGGTTTCATTGACATTTTCTATTGTTTGTTTTCTTTTGGGGGGGGTGTCTATATTTCTTTCTTTCTTCTCTGATCTTTATTATTTCCTTCATTCTGGTGACTTTGGGCTTTGTTTGTCCTTCTTTTTCTAATTCCTTTAGATAGTAGGTTAGGTTGGGGTTTTTTGAGATTTTTCTTTGTTTTTGAAGTAGGCCTATATTGTTATTAACATTCCTCTTTGAATGGCTTTTGCTGCATCCCATAGATTTTGGAAAGTTTTGTTTTCATTTTCTTTTTTTTTTTTTTTGAGGTATCTTCTAATTTCCTCTTTGATTTCTTCATTGACCCACTGGTTTTTTAGTAGCACGTTGTTTAGTCTCCATGTGTTTGTGCTCTTTTTCTATTTTTCTTCCTGTAATTGATTTCTAATTTCATACCATTATGGTTCGAAAAAATGCTTGATATAATTTCTATCCTCTTAAATTTGTTGAGATGAATTCAAAAATTTTTAAATACATGTTTTAATGTCCAAAATAGGCTTCATAATTTTTCAAATTTAGAGTTCATAAAGTTAGTACCTTAAGCCTGTTTGCTGACAATGGATGTTACCTCCTACTTAATGTTTTTAAGTATTATAAAGAATAAGATAACAATTATTACATATGTTACATGGAAGATTTATTATGATAGATTTTTCCAGATAAATATTCCTCCTCACATTTTGTGTTCCCCCAGTATCCTAGTATAGAAACCATAAATGAATACTGAGAATGACAAACTTGCATTAAGTCAATGCAAAACGGTGCTATAATTCACAGCATATAAAAATCATCATATTTTCAGTTAACTAAGAGCACATGCACTAGCAGAAATTGTTCTTTCACTGCCTACCTTTGAAGTCATATATAGTCTGGCACATATGGGGTTCATTAATGCAAAATTCAATGGAACAAAGCATACAAATGGTTTTCTAACTAAAGGCTAAGGTTAAAGGCAGAAAAATACCTTAATTTCCCAAAGGTTCCATGCACTCCAAAAGTGTAATTTGGCATCTCTGAAAATTGTGTGAAACAGAAGTGTCAACCACTGCTCTGAGGCATAAAATAGCCAACCTCAGTGATGGATCAGTCTTCAGGTATGGATTTACCTTCTAAGTACTTGCAGATTTGTCTTAGAAATTATCTATTCTAAATGTGCCATAATTACTAGGATATTACGTGTTAAATAAACTGTGCAGGACCTCACCTGGAATTGCCATATGACAAGACATCTGGAGAAAACTGTTTTCTGTTCTGAATTTCCAATTATAAAATGGCCAAAACTACTGATTGAGCATGATCAGGGCATGCAGACAGAATCATGAATAAAAGGTTCTAAAGGTGACCTGGATATTTCTGTTATTAATGCAGATCTCAATACCATATTTTTCTTGCCCAAATATTTAACACACTTCCCTAGAACAATTGCCACAGCTATGTGGGATGGACTAGGGGAAATCAATTCTGTATTTTATTCACACACTCAAAATATCATTAGAATATTGCTGTGCCTTAAATTGCATTGTTAAATAAATTTTTATTACATAAATTAAATGAAACCTAATTAATAAGAGAGTTTGCTTATGAAGAAGACTGCTTGCCTCCCAAAATTGAAGACTTAAAAATAACTTAAATAGGGCTTCCCTGGTGGCGCAGTGGTTGAGAGTCTGCCTGCCGATGCAGGGTACACAGGTTCGTGCCCCGGTCTGGGAAGATCCCACATGCCGCGGAGCGGCTGGGCCCGTGAGCCATGGCCGCTGAGCCTGCGCATCCGGAGCCTGTGCTCCGCAACGGGAGAGGCCACAGCAGTGAGAGGCCCGCGTACTGCAAAAAAAGAAAAACTTAAATAGTTGTTTTTGTTCCACTCTATGCTTTTAAGGAAGAGCTAGAACATTAAAATCGTGTGAAGAGAATTTAACAAAAATTGCAGCTTGTTGCAAAAATATACCCTTGAAATAGCTTTTAAAAATCAAGACTTCCAATATAGATATAGTGCCACGGTCAAATAAAAAAGTTTATTACCCAATCTTCAACATCTAGCTAAATGAGAGACATGTGGAGGAAAAACACTTCATCTAAATTTAGCACACAGCAAATATGATTTCCCTTAAAAAGAAAAAAATTGTCACTATATTTAAATTATTTCAAAATAGGCTTTACAAGTTTTATTGAACTTTATGAGAAAAATACCAACTGAGCTAGAAAACTGGATATGTCAGGAAACCATGAGGAGGACTTATGTTTGTTATATGTATTCATTACAGCTGGGGAACTATAAATACCACTTTCTAAAGAAAGAGTCAAAGTTGTAGACCAAGTTAATATATACATTTTTGGGTAAACAAATGCTTAACATGAAAGAAGTATAGTCCAGTCACTTGTTTTTATTCCCAACTCCAGCTCTAACTCATAATGTCAAACTGAGCGGTCATTTATGCTCTATTTTTCAATTTTCCCATCTGCAAAATGAGGGGAAAGACTGTGTTGTCTCAGGGGGATATTATGTTGCTTCCTCTCCAGTCCTTAAAACCAAGCCTGAAACTAGGACTATTTCCTGTTTGATGTGATTTGTAATCCCAGCGGTCTTACAGGGGCACCACACCCTAAAATATCTCTCCTCTTACTATGAATATCATTCCCAGGAGCTCAAAGCATATGTTATGTGGGGATCTCCCCGACTGTATCACCATGACGTACTCTTATTTTATCAAGAACCCATGTATTCATGAGAAACAGTCTGGGTGAGCATGTCACTGTGGAAATTCATAATCTCAACCAGAGAACAGCAAAATTACAGTGGTACCTGTGATGTACGCAGTGAAAGGGAAGGTAGATGGATTCTGGAGATACATTTTTCCCCTTAATGATTTTGCTTGATTTCATGCTTGAAATTTGAACCTTTACTTGACAATTCTGTACTCCTTTTGACCAAACTGAGCAAATGAAAGACACATTGTAATTACAGAGTCTCTCCTGTGTGCCAGTCACCATGCCAGGCTCTGACGAATTAAAAACAGAAAACAAAAAATGTAATAATACGAAGATAAACAAGACACAGTGTTTGCCCATGAGGAACTCATAATATGACATAATAGTTCAACTCTGGAAACATTCAAGAAAGAATATTCCATTTGTTTACCTGAGATCACTCAGAAAGGGTTTTTAAAAATTAATTTATTATCTGTTCGGAAAATGAAGGTATGAAAAGATATTCCCCAACTGAGCTAAGATTTGAGACTTTTCTTTTTGTTGAGAATCCTGGGAACATCCTTCTATTCCTATTTCTTCCCTTAGAAGTGTTATATTTTCAGAGTACAATTTTGCTACAAAATGTGAAAGTGTAGTCAGTTGGTTTTGTATTTTATATAAACAATCTAGCATGACACATAAGCAAAATGCACAATGTAAACCTGCCCCCTTTAGCTGAAAACAAAAATGATTCCAACTCTCAGTAGACTTCAGAGCTGAGAAAGGGGCACTCGTCATTTCACACATGACTTGGGTCTGTGGACAAGTTGTTGAAGAGACCCACCACTCCTGCCAGGTAAATGCAGAAACAAAGAGCTCAGGGCTCCGATGCTCAGATGTGTCTTCTTTGCTCCCGTTGCTCCTGTTAAAACATGTTGCTCTTACACATGCAGGCAGAGTCACCCATCTTGCCAGCACAGATACACTTTTATGAGATTATTGGCTATAGTGCATAATACATGGATAAGTAGAACATAGATGTCTAATCTGGGTCATATAAATCAATATTTAAATGTTGACTTATATATGTTATGCTTCTTAGTAATCTTAGTGTACTCTATGCAAAAATAAATACATAAATTGCTTTTTGAGAGAAACTAGAAACATAACCTGACTAGAACTAGGAGGTTTCTCGTTCTTTCACTTAATTCGTCAGAAATCAAGAAAAAATATGGCAGCCTCCAGTAATGCCAACACTGTGAAGGATGATTTCTTGAGCAATTCACATGCAGATAAACTCACTTTATTGTAAGTTTCTTTAAAGCTGGGATTTCCGAAGAGATCTAAGGCTGATACATCTCACAAAATGTCTCTTATATACAGATCCTTGTCAGCCCAGAGACTTTCTTAGGATGAGGTAGAAGAAGAGATGAAAATAATAAATGAGACAGTCTCCTGGGATTTTCAGTTTTTCTTGGTTCCTGTGAGGTCAGAAACCTCACAGGGCTCCCTTCCTAACGTTATTTCAGTATTAGTATTTCCACGTCCAGTTCCAGCTGGAAACAGGCACTGTGGACCATGTGAAAATTCAGCAAGGACACACAAAATTAGCCCTGAGGTTTTGAACCTTAAAAAGGCTTGGGTCGGGCTTCCCTGGTGGCACAGTGGTTGAGAGTCCGCCTGCCGATGCAGGGGACATGGGTTCGTGCCCCGGTCCGGGAGGATTCCACATGCCGCGGAGCGGCTGGGCCCGTGAGCCATGGCCGCTGAGCCTGCGCGTCCGGAGCCTGTGCTCCGCAACGGGAGAGGCCACAACAGTGAGAGGCCCGTGTACCGCAAAAAAAAAAAAAAAGGCTTGGGTCAGGGTTGAGTTTTTTCAGAATTATTTACAAGTCCCTGAAGATCAACAGTGTCACTCTCTGACAAGGTGTCCTTAACCCCAAACTTCTATTTTTCACGTTCAACCACAGCCTTGCATTCTCTCTCTCACCTCTGACCCATTGATTCTCCAGAGCAAAGGCTCTTTAGGGACTTATATATATTTTAAATGCAAAAGAAGAAATACAAAAGCCTAACTAAGCCATTTCATAGAAATATCTGATATTGGAGTTCCTATGTACCTTGGGTAATTTCAGGGAATGACAGAGTGGATAAGAAGTATAAGAACACTTTAAGATCAATTTGGACTAAAAGCAAAATCAAAGCAAGCATTTACTAAAAATTTCATAAAAGCATATTTTAGTATGATTCATCATTACAAGTTATATTTGTAGCCCTCAGCTTCCCAGCAGGCTGGCTTCCAAAAGTTTGTTTGTAAGTTTGTTTTTCTGGATCTGAAAAGCCATTTCTCTTATAAACAGTGTTCTAAATTAGTAGTTCTTGGGCTTTGTGTTATGAACCCTTTTGAGAATATCCTAAAAGCTATAGACCCACTTCCTGGAAAAATTCTCATATGCATGTGTACCCTAATTTTTCATACACTTTCAGTGGCTTCACAGATCTATTTAAGAACTTCTTTTCTCAGGCACCAGGGTAGCTCAAAAATCCATAGCCATAGGATGAATTAAATAGACTTTTGCACTCTGGTCTGGAGATGGAGCCACCATTTCTAACAACATACTAAACAATACACTTGTAATTACGTCTTTGGAGACTAGCACACCAGATTAACATCCCTGGCAGCCGCCACAGTTAAGCTACGGGGTGGTAGCATGATAGTATTCTTACCTCATCAGGATGCAAGCCAGAATCTGTGGTTTTACAGGGTTGGGTAGAAGGGGTGTATGTTTTGTAGCTGGAGCAGATACTGGCCTTATTTCTGAAGGACTCTTACTGTTCTTTGAGAAGGTGCTAAATCAAGAGAGACATTTGTGCAGCAGTTCAGTTATTTATAAATCAGTGGTGCCTATAGTCCGGGTCAAACTACATACAATGAAGCATGTTAACTATGTAACTCTCTTTTTATAGATTTCTCTTCTCTTAGGAATCTGAGAGCCAAAAAGAGTTACTATTGTAAGAGCAAACCCTCTCCAAGGGTTTCTGAATATAAAGTTTACATCTCTTCATAGACAGTCATTACCTTCCCCACGTTTGTAGCATTTATTAGAATAAATAAAAATCAAACAAAAATCTATCCTCTTTTTAGAATATTTATTTTAAAAAAGCTAACATCTCTTGATGACTCTTGACATGGTGTGCCTAGAGGCATCTACATAGCAAAGTCTTCTTAGACCCACACTTACCTATCTTGGCATGCAGCACAGTGAATCCACTACAGCAGTATTTGTGGTTCTTGTGGGGTGTCAGGAGCTGGCAAAGCCTCCTTCTCAGCATGCTGAGTCTGACCGTTGCTCTTGTGCTCTCAGCATCCCCAGGAGCCAATATCAAGGCTCCTGTTGAGCCTGGTAGTGACCCCTTTCAGGTCCAGCACTCAAGAATACCACAGTGTCTTCTTCACTGGCTTCCTAAGATCCCTAGAGATAAGGGTATATGATGAGTCTGCCAGGTCTCCAAAGAGGTTCTCCCAGTATTTTGTACTATAGACCTACAGACACAAAATCTCCTAGTAGTGTCCAGATTCAGAAAACTTGGCAACAACTTCAAATTCATCTCATAGCTCCACAAAGGATATGGAATCAGGAAGATAAATTAGGAAATTGAGTCCAAAAAATAGCACCAGGATAGATTGGATTACAATTTAGCAAATATTCATGGTCCTTTCCCTTATGGTAGAGTGGACACTCCTGCTGCAAAGGGTTCCTGAACCCAATTTGTGTGTGTGTGTGTGTGTGTGTGTGTGTGTGTTGGCTTCAGCCACACCAACAAGCAATTCTCAGACACGAGCAGGGTGTTTGAGAACTCAACTCAATTCTGACACTATCCACCCAGAGATAGAATCATATGCTACAGGAAAAGGGCTCAGTTCACAAGACTGCCTTCTACTTCAGATACTTCAGACAAGTCCAGGTTGTTAACTGCACTTCTGACTGATGGGCTACAAATCAGAGGTTCTCACAAACCATTCTTGGGTTTGATTAATTTTCTAGAACAGCTCCCAGAACTCAGGAAACCCCATTTACTCACTAGATTACCACTTTATTATAAAAAAACATTAAAGGATACAAATTAACAGCCAGATGAAGAGGTACACAGAGCAAGGTCGAACAAAAGTAATTTTGTCCTAGTGGAGCATGGAGCCCTGCACTGTGGCAGACAGAACCTCTAAAAAAGGGCAAAAATCTGTCCTGTTGGGTTTTTATGGGGGCTTCATTACATAGTAATGATTGACTAATTCATTGGCCACTGACGATGGATTCACCCTCTAGCCCCTATCTTCTTCCTGGAAATCAGTGGGTAGGACAGAAAGTTCCAACCCTCTAATCACATGGTTGTTTCTCCTGACAACCAGCCCCCACCATTGGGTGAGACCCAAAACTCACCTTCCCTAAAGCATTTTCAGGAACTAAGGACAAGAGACCTCAGGTCTCTCAGGAAATTTCAAGCATTTTAAGAGCTGTGAGCCAGGAACTTAGGATGAAGACCAAATATATATGAAAATATATATTTGAATGATGAAATATGTATTTCTTATAAATCTCAATATTGCACCAGCCCACTTACTTAGGCCATGTGACTCACTTTGACCAATGAAATGGCTGCAGCTGTAGAGTGAGTAGTAGCTCTCAGTGGGCTGTGTAGTCTGCCCCTCTTGTCCTCCTATTGTTGCCCATAAGGAGAACATGCCCCAGGGTTGCTGGTTCAAAAAGAAGGTGAGAATTGTGGAGCAAACCCAAACCCAAACCTGGCTGATCTGTAGCCTGACACCCATCTATTCAGCCTACCCACAGGCCTTTAAGTAAGAGAAAAATGCTGCTGTAAGTCACTGGGTTTTGGAGTAGCTTGTTATGCAACATTGTTTTGACAATTGCTGACTAATTCACATATTAACTCATCTAGCTCATTAAACTAAGAAGTGGGTAATGTTACTATTTTACAAAGGAGTAAACCATATACTGAGTTGGAGCAATATTTATTAAAATGTATTCCAATGAATCAGGGTTGGCTTCTGGGTTATGTAATCTCTATAGTCACACAGGGCATCACATTCAAAAAGGCCCTGCACTTAGCTTAATGCTCTGTTGTTGGGTTTTTTAAATTCTTAATCATTTTTATCTTTGAATTTGTGTTTTGTATGTGAAGTCCAAGGGAACAATGAGTATGCATGTCAGCAGAGGAGATATGTACAGTATGGGTGTCCATCCCATTCTTTGCCACTTCATCTGCATATAGCATTTGCCATGCCCATGAACACAGAATTCTGGTGGACCGCCGACGCATGGGAGTTCAGCAAGATACAAAGAGTACCTAAGTGCAAGGTAATCATGTTATGTTTATATCTAAGTAAGTAGGGGTTCTGGCAGCCCTGAACGGCCTTGCTTTCCGTTTGAAACAGAACTTGCTTTGAACACAGAAAGAAGGGAATAACCTTCTAAGAAACACAAACAATCAAGGAACCCTATCATGCCTTTTATATTCACATTACTTCCCTGTATTAGCCGACCACTTATGCTAAAAATGATGACATAGAGAAAAAGAGGAAAGATCAGGCAACTTGTACTTCTTTTTCCACTTAGTTCTTCCTTACTCATCAATAAGCATAAAGTAGAGAGCATTGGTAGAATGTGCATGAATCAAGAAGTGAAGTAAGAGGCAATGGACTTGGGAGAAAAATGGATGAATACAGTGAGAAGTTTAACAGAGTTAGAAAATATAAAGAAGAACCAAACAGACCTGAGAGTACGATAACTGAAACAAAAAATACATTAGAAAGACTCAACAGTAGATTAGATGATTCAGAGGAGTAGATCAGCACTCTGGAGGATAGAGTGGTAATCACCCAAGGTGAACAGAAAAAAGAATTTTAAAAGATGAGGATAGTTTAAGAGACCTCTGTGACAACATCAAGTGTAATAGCATTCTTGTCATAGGGTTCCCAGAAGGAAAAGACAGAAAGGGATGGAGAACATATTTAAGGACATTATAGCTGAAAACTTCCCTAACCTGGGGAAGGAAACAGACATCCAGGTCCAGGAAGCACAGTCCCAAACAAGATCAACCCAAAGGAGGTCCACACCAAGACACAGTATAATTAAAATGGCAAAAATTAAAGAGAGAGAGTCTTAAAAGCAGCAAGGGAAAATCAAGTAGTTATGTACGAGGGAACTCCCATAAGACCGTCAGCCGACTTTTCAGCGGAAACTGCAGGCCAGAAGAGAGTGACATGGTATATACAAAGTGATGAAAGGATAAACCCTCAACCAAGAATATTCTACCCATCAAGGCTATCATTCATATTTGAAGGAGAGATAAGGAGTTTTAGACAAGAAAAAACTAAAAGAGAGGCGGAGTCAAGATGATGGTGTGGGAAGATGGGGAGTTAGCGTCTCCCCACAACTTGGGCGCCTGCCGGCCGCTTGTGCAGTACTCTGATGCCCAAGTAGACAGGAGGAACCCCAAAGCGAACCGGTAGGACGTAGGGGGACTGAGGAGGGAGGAGAAGTGGAGGCCAGACAGGATCTGTGCCCCTGAGGTCGGGGAGCTCAGGAGAGGCAGGCGGGAGGGACTATCCAGGAAAAGCGGGAATGGAGCGGAGGGCAATCACCTGGCCCACTCGGACCAGGGAGCCTGCTGAGCTCCCAAGCAGGTACACCCCCTCCTAAGCCCCATCCAGGCCACGTGGGTCCTGGGGGCATAGGAGGGAGGCTGCGGAGATCAGGAGAGGCAGGCGGGAAGAGCGAGCCAGGAGAAGCAGGAGAGGAGTGGAGGGCGATTGCCCTGCCCACTCTGTCCCAGGGAGCCTGCTGAGCTTCCAGGCCGATCCCCTGCCCTCCAAACACCCCCTCCAGGCCATGTAGGTCCTTGGGGGCATAGGAGGGAGGCTGGGGAGATCAGGAGAGGCAGGCGGGAGGAGCCATCCAGGAGGAGCAGGAGAGAAGCAGAGGGCGATTGCCCCACCCACTCAGGCATGGGGAGCCTGCAGAGTTCCCAGGCCAATCCCCTGCCCTACAAAGCCCCCTCCAGGCCGTATTAGTCCTGGGGCCATAGGACGGAGGCCAGGGAGATCAGGAGAGGCAGGTGGGAGGGGGCCTCCCAGACCAGAGGAGCAGGAGAGGAGATGAGGGCATTTGCCCTGCCCACTCCGGCCCAGGAAACCTGCTGGGCTCACAGGTGAGGTTCTCTGCCCTCTGAGACCAGGGGTGAGGGGGCACGCCTGGGCCCCTTGTGTTCCTTGAGCCTAAGCCCCACTCCCCACAGCCCCCAGGGCCTTTTTGAGCCCTGTGGGTCCTAAGCATAGGCCCTGACCACCAACCAAACCTTGCCCTTGTTAGGCCCCGCCCTCTACAACCAAGGTCTTCCCCTCCCCCATTTTTATTTCCTTTTCCCTCCTCCTCTTTTTACTATTGTGGTACTGATGTAGCTGCTGGTTGTTGATTCTTCTATATTTTTATTTTTATATTCTTTCTAACATATCTGTTAGTTTCCTAGTCTAATTCTATTTATTATGTTGTTATTGTTCTCCTTGTTTTTTCTTTTTTTTTGCCACCCCATGCGGCTTGTGGGATCTTGGTTCATGAGCGGAGGATTGGGCCAAAGCTCCTGGGGTGGGAGTTCCGAGTCCTAACCACTGGACTAAGAACCTCAGAACTCAGGGAATATTCATGGGAGTGAGGTCTCACAGAGTTCCTCATCTCAGCTCCAAGACCCAGCTCTACCTAATTGCCTACAAACTCCAGTGTTGGAAGCCTCAGACCAAACAACAAGTAAGACAGGAACACAATCCCACTCATAAAAAAATAATAATAATAATGAGACAGCAAAAAAATATGTCACAGATGAAGGAGCAAGGTAAAAATCTACAAGACCAAATAAAGGAAGAGGAAATAGGCAATGTACCGGAAAAAGAATTCAGAGTAATGATAGTAAAGATGATCCAGAATCTAGGATATAGAATGGAGGCACGGATTGACAAAATACAAGAAACGTTTAACAAAGATCTAGAAGAACTAAAGAACAAACAAACAGAGATGAACAACACAATAAATGAAATGAAAATACACTAGAAGGAATAAATAACAGAATAACTGAGGCAGAAGAACAAATAAGTGAGCTGGAAGACAAAATGGTGGAAATACCTGCCAAGCAGCAGAATAAAGAAAAAAGAATGAAAAGAATTGAAGACAATCTCAGAGACCTCTGGGACAACAATAGCACACCAACATTCAAACTATAGGGGTCCCAGAAGAAGAAGAGAAAAAGAAAGGGTCTGAGAAAATATTTGAAGAGATTATAGTCGAAAACTTCCCTAACATGAAAAGGAAACAGTCTCCCAAGTCCAGGAAGCACAGAGAGTCCCATACAGGATAAACCGTAGGAAAAACACACCAAGACACATACTAATCAAACTGACAAAAATTAAATTCAAAGATAAAATATTAAAAACAGCAAGGGAAAAACAAAAAATAATATACAAAGGAATCCCCATAAGGTTATTAGCTGATTTTTCAGCAGAAATTCTGCAGGCCAGAAGAGGGTGGCAGGATATACTTAAAGTGATGAAAGAGAAAAACCTACAACCAAGATTACTCTACCCAGCAAGGATCTCATTCAGATTTGATGGAGAAGTCAAAAGCTTTTCAGACAAGCAAAAGCTAAGAGAATTCAGCACCACCAAAGCAGCTTTACAACAAATGCTAAGGAAACTTCTCTAGGCAGGAAACACAAAAGAAGAAAAAGACCCACAAAAACAAATGCAAAACAATTAACAAAATGGTAATAGGAACATACATATCGATAATTACCTTGAATGTAAATGCATTAAAGGCCCCAACCAAAAGACACAGACTGGCTGAATGGATACAAAAACAAGACCCATATATATGCTGTCTACAAGAGACCGACTTCACATCTAGGGACACATACAGACTGAAAGTGAAGGGATAGAAAAAGATATTGCATGCAAATGGAAATCAAAAGAAAGCTGGAGTAGCAATACTCATATCAGATAAAATAGACTTAAAAATAAAGACTGTTACAAGAGATAAGGAGGGAACTACATAACGATCAAAGGATAAATCCAAGAAGAAGGTATGAAAATTATAAATGTTTATGCACCCAATATAGGAGCACCTCAATACATAAGGCAAATGCTAACAACCATGAAAGGAGAAATTGACAGTAACACAATAATAGTAGGGGACTTTAACGCCCCACTTACACCAATGGACAGATCATCCAAACAGAAAATAAATAAGGAAACACAGGCTTTAAATGGCACAATAGACCAGATAGACTTAATTGATATTTATAGAACATTCCAACCAAAAGTGGCAGAATACACTTTCTTCTCACGTGCACATGAAACATTCTCCAGGATAGATCACATCTTGGGTCACAAATCAAGCCTTGGAGAATTTAAGAAAATTGAAATCGTATCAAGCATCTTTTCTGACAACAACGCTATGAAATTGGAAATCAATTATAGAAAAAAACTGTAAAAAACACAAATACGTGGAGGCTAAGCAGTGTGCTACTAAATAACCAAGAGATCACTGAAGAAATCAAAGAAGAAATAAAAACATACGTAGAAACAAATGACAATGAAAACATGACGACTCAAAACCTATGGGACACAGCAAAAGCAGTTCCAAGAAGGACGTTTATAGCAATACAATCTCACCTCAAGAAACAAGAAAAATCTCAAACAATCTAACCCTACACTTAAAATAACTAGAGAAAGGAAAACAAATAAAACCCAAAGTCAATAGAAGGAAAGAAATCATAAAGATCAGAACAGAAATAAATAGAAATGAAGAAGACAATAGCAAAGAGCAATAAAACTAAAAGCTGGTTCTTTGAGAAGATAAACAAAATTGATATATCCTTAGCCAGACTCATCAAGAAAAGAAGGAAGAACACTCAAATAAATAAAATTAGAAATGAAAGAGGAGAAATCATAACTGACACTGCAGAAATCAAAGGATTATAAGAGACTACTACAAACAACTATATGCCAATAAAATGGACAACCATGAAGAAGTGGACAAATTCTTGGAAAGGTACAATTTTCCAAGACTGAACCAGACAGAATTAGAAAATATAAACAGACCTATCACAAGTAAAGAAACTGAAACTGTGATTACAAATCTTCTAACAAACAAAAGTCCAGGACCACATGACTTTACTGGCTAATTCTATCAAACAATTAGAGAAGAGCTAGCACCGATCATTCTCAAACTCTTCCAAAAAATTGCAGACGAAGAGACACTCTCAAATTCATTCTATGAGGCCACCATCACCCTGATGCCAAAAACAGAAAAAGATATCACAAAAAAAGAAAATTACGGATCAATATCACTGATGAATATAGATGCAAAAATTCTGAACAAATACTAGCAAACAGAATCCAACAACACATTAGAAGGATCATACACCATGATCAAGTGGGATTCATCCCAGTGATGCAACGATTCTTCAATATATGCAAATCAATCAATGTGATACACCATATTAACAAATTAAGGAATAAAAACCATATGATCATCTCAATAGATGCAGAAAAAGCTTTTGACAAAATTCAACAACATTTATGATAAAAACTCTACAGAAAGTGGGCATAGAGGGAACCTACCTCAACATAATAAAGGCCATATGCGACAAACCCACAGCAAACATCATTCTCTATGGTGAAAAACTGAAATCATTTCCTCTAAGATCAGGAACAAGACAAGGATGTCCACTCTCACCACTATTATTCAACATAGTTTTGGAAGTCATAGCCACGGCAAACAGAGAAGAAAAAGAAATAAAAGGAAGAAGTAGAACTGTCACTATTTGCCAATGACATGATCCTATCCAGAGAAAATCCTAAAGATGCCACCAGAAAACTACCAGAACTAATCAATGAATCTGTTAAGGTTGCAGGATACAAAATTAATGCACAGAAATCTCTGGCATTCCTATACACCAACAACAAAAAATCAGAAGGAGAAATTAAGGAAACACTCCCATTTACCACTGCAACAAAAAGAATAAAATACCTAGGAATAAACCTGCCTAAGGAGGCAAAGACTTGTACTCAGAAAACTATAAAACACTGATGAAAGAAAGCAAAAATGGCATAAACAGGTGGAGAAATATAACATGCTCTTGGATTGGAAGAATCAATATTGTGAAAATGACTATAGTATCCAAAGTAATTTACAGATTCAGTGCAATCCCTATCAAACTACCAATGGCATTCTTCACAGAATTAGAACAAAAAAGTGCACAATTAGTATGGAAACACAAAAGACCCCAAATAGCCAAAGCAATCTTGAGAAAGAGAAACGGAGTTGGAGGAATCAGGCTCCCTGAAACTGTACCACAAAGCTACAGTCCTCAAGACAGTATGGTACTGGCACAAAAACAGAATTATAGATCAATGGTACAGGAAAGAATGCCCAGAGATAAACCCAGGCACATATGGGCACCTAATGTATGACAAAGGAGGCAAGAACATACAATGGAGAAAAGACAGCCTCTTAAATAAGTGATGCTTGGAAAACTGGACAGCTACATGTAAAAGAATGAAATTAGAACACTACCTAACACCATACAGAAAAATAAACTGCAGATGGGTTAAAGACTTAAATGTAAGACCAGACACTATAAAACCCTTAGAGGAAAACATAGGAAAAACACTCCTTGACATAAAATACAGCAAGATCTTCTTTGACCCACCTCCTAGAGTAACAGAAATAAAAACAAAAATAAACAAATGGGACTTAATTAAACTTAAAAGGTTTTGCACAGCAATGGAAACCATAAGCAAGACAAGAAGAAAGCCCTCAGAATGGGAGAAAATATTTGCAAATGAAACAACAGACAAAGGATTAATCTCCAAAATACACAAACAGTTCATGGAGCTCAATATCAAAAGAACAAACAATCCAGTTAAAAAATGGGCGGAAGACCTAAATAGACATTTCACCAAGGAAGACATACAGGTGGCCAAGAGGCACATGAAAAGATGCTCAACATCACTAATTATTAGAGAAATCAAATCAAAACTACAATGAGGTATCACCTCACGCTGGTCAGAGTGGCCATTATCAAAAAAATCTAGAAACAATAAATGCTGGAAAGGATGTGGTGAAAAGGGAGCCCTCCTGCACTGTTGGTGGGAATGTAAATTGTTACAATCACTATGGAGAGCAGTATGGAGGTTCCTTAAAAAACTAAAAATAGAACTACCATATGACCCAGCAATCCCACTACTGGGCATATACCCTGAGAAAATCATAATTCAAAAAGAGTCATGTACCAGGCTTCCCTGGTGGCGCAGGGGTTAAGAATCCGCCTGCCAATGCAGGGGACACAGGTTCGAGCCCTGGTCCAGGAAGATCCCACATGCCGCGGAGCAACTAAGCCCATGCGGCACAACTACTGAGCTTGTGCTCTAGAGCCTGCGAGCCACAGCTACTGAAGCCCATGTGCCTAGAGCCCGTGCTCCGCAACAATAGAAGCCACCACAATGAGAAGCCCGCACACCACAACAAGGAGCAGCCCCCGCTGGCCACAACTAGAGAAAACCCACATGCAGCAACGAAGACCCAGTGCAGCCAAAAATAAATAAATAAATAAATTAAAAAAAATACTCATTGAAAGACAAATACCATATGCTAACACATATATATGGAATTTAAGAAAAAAAATGTCATGAAGAACCTAGGGGTAAGACAGGAATAAAGACACAGGCCTACTAGAGAATGGACTTGAGGATATGGGGAGGGGGAAGGGTAAACTGTGACAAAGCGAGAGAGGCATGGACATATATACACTACCAAACGTAAGGTAGGTAGCTAGCGGGAAGCAGCCGCATAGCACAGGGAGATCAGCTCGGTGCTTTGTGACTGCCTGGAGGGGTGGGATAGGGACGGTGGGAGGGAGGGAGATGCAAGAGGGAAGAGATATGGGAACATATGTATATGTATAACTGATTCACTTTGTTATAAAGCAGAAACTAACACACCATTGTAAAGCAATTATACTCCAATAAAGATGTAAAAAAAAAAATACTCATTGCCGAGCAAGTATCATAAACTTCATGGGAGCATCAATTTCCTTTGTTTCTCAAGTCCTACAGGAGTGTTTCAGAGAGGGCCATGGGCGTGAATTAGGTTTGCATCATACCTATGGAACCCTGAACTTAGGGAACACTAATCTATTATAATTGGCTATAAGTAAACATACACAACCTATGTGCCAGAGAAAAACATTGTCAGTTAACAAACCTCTCATTTGCTCCAGGGGGAGGCACTATCTCTATCTTCCAAGATGATTTTCTATACAGACATCCTTGAAAAGATAGTCCAGAACAGTAGGGCACTTTATTGCCCCTGCTCCCAAGAAGTGCTGAAATGTGAGAGGCCTATGGAGAATTGTCTCCTAGCAATTTTAACACTCAGAAGTCATTTACTGGCTTGCCTTGATTTAGGCAAAGATTTCATAGGTACAATACCAAAAGCACAGTCCATAAAATAAACAATAAATTAGACAATCATAATTAAGAATGCCTGCTCTTTGAAAGACACTCTTAAAAGAACAAAAAGCGCAACCCGCTGGAAGAAAATATTTGCAAATCATTATCTTATTTTAGAATAAGAAAACAAACCAATGAAACATTGCCAAAAGATTTGAACGACACACAGACACGTCACCAAAAAGATATACATATGGCAAATAAGGCACTAAAGGATGTTTATTATTAGTAATCATTAGGAAAACACAAATCAACACCATAATGAGGTACCACTACACACCTATTAGAATGTCTACAATTTAAAATATTGACCATGCCAGGCCTTGGTGGTGACGAGGAGTGGCTGTTGTTTGGAATGAGAAATGGCACAATGACTTTGGAAAACAGGCAATTTCTTACAAAGTTAAACATACACAAAACATATAACTCAGCTATTCCACTCCTAGCTGTTTCCCAAGAGAAAGAAAGGAATGTGTCCATATGAAGACTTGTACATAGACGTTCATAGAAGCTATCTTTTTAATAGTTAAAAACTGCTTAATAGTAAAATATATATATATGTTAACCCCATCCCAGCGATCCAACTCCTGCGTGTTTACCTAAGAGAAATGAAAACTCGTGTTCACACACAAACCTATATATGAACATTTATAGCAGTCCTATTCATCATCTAAGCTAAAAATGGAACATAACCCAAATATCCTTCAACAGGTGCATGGACAGACCAACTGGTACATCCAAACGATGAAATACTACTCAGCAATAAAAAGGAACTGTGGATACATGCAAGAACTTGGCTGATTCTGAAAGGTGCTATGCTGAGAAAAAGGAGCCAGTCTGTGATGATTACGTCCTGTAGGGTCCTATTTAGTTGATATTTTGGAAAATGAAAAAGTATAGTAATAGACAACAGATCAGTGGTTGCCACGGGCTAGGAATTTGCAGGGGTATGATGGTAAGGAGGCAGCAGGAAGGAGGGTTTTTTAAAAAAACTATTCTATTGACTGATCATAGTTCCACAAATTTACACAAGTGTTAAAACTCATAGAACTGCACACCAGTAAGCAAACTGAATAAGCAGGGGTAATAAATACTCAAACCCTATCACTTTCCAGTTATTTTACTACATTTTGCTGTCATCATGTTCTTGAGCTTATTTATGTCTATTGTATCTGCACAGAGAAAATGCTGTATAACAGCACTGCTGCACCCCTTTTCCCCACTCATCTTCAGTGATGACACACTGGTAGCTTGGAACCAGCATGGGGAGAGCATTTACACTATGGGTATTGGCTGCTGCTGCAAATCGAGGTTTGGATTTTTTTTTTTTTTTTTTTTTTTTGCGGTACGCGGACCTCTCACTGTTGTGGCCTCTCCCGTTGCGGAGCACAGGCTCCGGACGCGCAGGCTCAGCAGCCATCGCCCACGGGCCCAGCCTCTCCACGGCGTGTGGGATCCTCCCGGACCGGGGCACGAACCCGTGTCCCCTGCATCAGCAGGCGGACTCTCAACCACTGCGCCACCAGGGAAGCCCAAGGTTTGGATTTTTGAGGGCTTTTTGGAGAGCTTATTTTTGAGAATTTACTGGCACACCACTGCGTACCATCCCTCTCTGTTGACTTGATGTCCTTGGCAGTGGAATGCTGGAGCTTTGAGCAATTACCTGAACCATAAGGATATCTACCTTTGTCTTTGACATGGATATTTTACGAATCTGTAGAAGTTAAATGAACTTGTCCAGAACTGATGACAATGCAAATGATTCTTGTCTGTGACCATGCGAATGGCTTCTGTCCAGTAGAGAGACAACGCTCCCATGTGTGGAAAGTTTGGGATCCATGTGCAAGTTCATTTCAGCATTCCTGATCATAAATGTGTCTGTTCTTTGGATTCTCCTTTGAACCAACATCTCTTCTGGTTCTCTCATTTAATTAATGATATAAATAATTTTTTTTACATGTCCTCATTTTACATTTGCTTGAGAGCCCAGTTTTAGCTTTTTTTGAAAAATATCTTTAACGGCATACTCTATTGTCTGCAGCACTTGACTGCCTTTAAAATCCCTTGCTAAGAATGTCTGCCTTGTTCCAATAAGATTATTTAAACTCCAGGTTTCTCTGCTATCCAGTTTTCCCAATACAGTTAAATACTCTGTACCCAGAATATGGTACTTTTCTTATGGATGGTACCACAGTGCAACCAAAGACACTTTGCTGTCCTAGCTCTGGGGTGAAATTTCAGGAAATGCTACTTCTACAAGAGTGATATGATGGGATTGAGTGAAGATAGCCAGAGTTAAGATTGAGGGAGCTCTGGGAATCTGTCTTTGATTCCAATAAAAGACTCACAGCAGGGAAGGGAGCCCTACTTTAATTATATTTTGCGATAACTGAAGAGACTGGTCTTGATCAAGTTAGCCATAGTATCTCGTGGGAAAGGATATGTTAACAATTGACTTGCTGGCTTCTTTCCTAGTGTCATTCATTAACATAACATTAACCACTAACAAGTGACCTTTTAAAATTCCTTTTCCTTGGAATATTGACAAAATTCTCATTCAGATATTGCTTTTGCCTCTATTTTTTAATCATTGAATTTTAGTTAATATCCCCCAGATCAGACAATTGGGATTCTGACATTTGCTGTACCAAGAACTACTTACAAAATAACTGTCCCTTCTTTAGCTCTTTTATTTAACAGTCATGTGAACTGGGATAAGTTGTATCACCTTTATTGGGATCAGTTCAAACATTAAGTCTAAAAATGTAACAATCACGCATTGCTGTTTTTCTTAACGGTTACATCATGTGCATTCATGTATATATTTTTTTGGTTGTTCGTTTTTTAACAATATTAAGAAAATTGCCAATTTATCTAGACACACTTGATAATTGGCACTTGGTCAACTAAATTTGGAATCCCAAGCATTTGTTGGTGATGATGTGTAGTGCACTTAATTCCTCCTGCATGTGTACTTTTTATTTAATATTTCACAAATTACTGTGCTCCTTAGGAAAGTCAGACTAGATATAACA